>NW_016157136.1:216789-220314 GCF_001687245.7 Rhagoletis zephyria | reverse complement strand
GAAATGTCAAAGCATACTGAGCATCTTTCTCTTTGACACCATGTCTGAAATCCCACGTGATCTGTCAAATACTAATGCATGAAAATCCTAACCTCAAAAAAATCACCCGTTATATATATTTATATCCATTAGGGTGATCCAAAATAAGTAAAGCTGAAACTTTATTACTCACAAGAGCTACAGTAAAAATGGGAATGACAAACCTGTAGTAATCCGAGGAAATGTTTAATATATATATATATATATATATATATATATATATATATATATATATATATATATTTATATCCATTAGGGTGATCCAAAATAAGTAAAGCTGAAACTTTATTACTCACACCCATTGGGATTGTTCTATACCGGAAAATATACACCTGTTTTTTATTTTGAGATAAAAAAAACTTTAGGAATCGCTCAAAGGGTTCAAAATATTCCATGTTTTTTTTTGGGGGAAAAAAACAATTTCTCGCTGAAATTGTGTAGAACTCTTTAAAATCAATACTTTTCCATCGGAAGACTCGGTTTCTCTTAAGCAGACCTCAAACAAAAAATGTCCAAATATTTATATAACCATTTCTTAATATTAACTGGGGGCCTATAGCCCCCAAAAACGCAAAAAATTGCAATGTGAGATCCGTAAAAAATTGTTAGTATTAAAAATTGGTAAAAATAAATATTAAGATATTATTATTGGAAGTCTCCTGAAGAGAAACAAAAGTTTTCTGATGGAAAAATATTTATTTTCAAGTGTTCTATACCTTTCTACGAAAAATTGTTTTTTTTTTTTCAATGTAAAATACATGAAAAACTTTGAGTGCCTTGAGCAACCTCTAAATATTGCCGTATGGCTGTCAAAAGTAAGAGGTTTAAGAGCTGAAAATAAATTTGTGAAAAATTGCCACCCGTTTGAAAATTTAAATTTAATTGAACTGATAAGATAGATTAAATATTGGAATAAGAGTAATAAACTAAAGGACTTAAGGAAACTTTCCTGCAAAAATATATATGAGGATGGTTGCCACCTGTAGAAAAATCGTATTCAATTAAATTGATAAAAGAAATGAATATAATATAATACGTGTATCAAACTAAAGAGGTTTAAGTAATTTCATTGTACAAAATATTTTTGAAGCGAGTTGCCACCAATATGAAAAATTTAATTCAAATCGCAAAAAAAATGGATTTCCGCTTTTTATGGCAGTTAAAGATACGACATTTGAATATTTTTTGCGACACGTATTGAATTAATACACCTTTGAAGAAAAAAATAAAGAATGCTTCACGAATTGAAATTTTTTTTTTTAAATCTCACTTCATAAAGCCCTTTTATCCAATTTATTTTTTATGTATGAGGCCATAAGAGTTTTTTCGAGAAAGTAACAACACAAAAATAATTTTAAGGTGCAGCAAAACACGCCGGGTATTTGCTGGTTTTAAATATGCACAACGAATTAATCGAGATTGGAATATTGTTATCGATAAATTTATCGACGCACTAGGCTAGTAAATATAATTATATAAATCTTTGCATTTGTGTTGGATTTTGAAAGAAAATTCGCCACAAGGTTTTTTATAATTCCTTTAATTATACCACAGTGGAACGCCCTTTATATCGCATACAAACGAGTATGTATAGGTGTCATTAGCAGTCATAATAACAACTCGCAAAAACCAGTTTAACAAATTAGCCAAAGCAAAAAAATATTTCACTTCTGTTCTCTTGCTTACTCCAAAATCTCAGCGCATGTGGGTTTTATGTGAAGCACACGTACTTCATTGTTGGCTACGAGCCAGGCCAAAGCACTTTTTCACTCCAATCTACTTTTTCTTCTTTACACATTAATCGCTTGTTGTTAATACATAACTTATTTCATGTTTATTTTGTTTACTTAGTATTGTTTTGGTCTGTTGATTAGCGACAAATGTTCCAATTTGCATTGAATGAATTATTGTTATTTCTTACAGCCGGTTTCACCAGCAATTCAAATGGTAAATGATTTTTTTTTTCTGAAAATTTCCATATAAAATTCAAAAAATTAAAACAATTTTTCACTAAATTGCTTTCGTGAAATTGGCTGTTAAATGCTGAATTCAGTCAGATGCATTTTTTTTACTTAGAAATATTTCAATAAAGTAAATAAAAACAAACTTGCTAGTTGTTAAATCTGCGCATACATATACGTATGCATATATGTACATATGTGTAGGTATGTATGTCGGCATAAGAAATCTGGAAAAAATTCTGTGAATAATATATCTTAATTAAACATCTGCGGTTATAATTTGCATATACATATGTACATATGTACATATGCACAAACATGCATATGTATATGTATATACATATGTATACAGTAAACCTATATAAACGTCTACTTAATATTTTAAATATAAATGATTCTTAGTTAGGTCGTTCGCCTCTAGCCTCAACTGTATACAAAACAGCACTCGGGAATCATTTTTATTACGAATATTTTCGGTTAACTCACAATCAACTGTCCCCAATAATCAGCCAGTTTATCATATATGTATGTACGTACTTAGACTAAATGGCATTGTACATTTGTTTTAAAATGATGACTGTTAGCTGATACTACAACACAATGGATAAAGCTTTATGCCAGAGCCCAATGAGTCAGCTTCAAAAGGCTACATTAGCCAGCATTCTAAACGTCACGTATGTATGTATGTATGTACGTACTTTCAAGGTGCAACCAATTAGGCGCTAAATAGGCCACATATGGAAAACGGTTAGTTACATGCAATTTGAACAATAGGGTCATTTAAACCTTATAAAGACCCGGCTCCAGATGATGTTTCACCGATGCAGCTACAATAATCATTGGAGCTAAGCACTAACTGGTTTCATGTTATTTTTAAGGTACTTGCGACACCGCAGCACGGCTAACCGCTACAACATCCCCAACTTATTATTAATTTCATTCAGAAGTGTACCTTATTAATCTTGTAATTTTCATAAGTACTAGGAGTGAGAGTTATTGGCGAAATGCGACCGGCTTTCTAGTGTTTCTAAACAGTTTATTTACCTTACAGTGTAAACCACTTTTTTTTTTTTTTTTTTTTAAACACTGATAGTCGGATAAATTGTCCAACGAATTTCGAAACCGTTAAAACTCTCCTGGAAGATGCAGAAACAAAGCCAAAAACACGAAGCAAAAGAAAATGTGAAAACTCGACACTTAACCAAGCAAGAAAGTCTAAGTTCGGGCGGAGCCGAACATTAAATACCCGGCGCAAATACTAAATATATGATGTTCACCTTTCCGAAAGCTACCGCTACATGGTAAGCCAGGGTGTATCAATTTTGAGTAAATTAGCGTCCTTAAGTTTCAAAATATTGACGTTTCAAGCCTTTCTAAAATTTACCGTTATATGAAAAGCCATAACTTTAGTCCGATTTCAATCATTTTCATAGTTTTGCTTTTATGTAGCAAGCACAATAAAAATACCGAGTTTGGTACAAATTAGTAGAACGGTTACCGAGATACATATATGTGATCATAAGTG
>NW_016157136.1:136627-216430 GCF_001687245.7 Rhagoletis zephyria | reverse complement strand
TTGAAACTTATTGAAATCGAACTAATATTACGGCCGCTTTTCATATAACAGTAAATTTCAGATATGCTTGAAACTTCAATATTTCGAAATTTAAGGACGCCAATTTACTCAAAATGGATACACCTCGGTTTACCATGTAGCGGTAGCTTTCGGAAAGGTGAAAAACATATATTTAATACTTGCGCCGGGTATTTAATGTTCGGCTCCGCCCGAACTTAGACTTTTTTACTTGTTTATTTGTGTTTTTCTTCATCTTCGTATGAATCTTCGTATTCCCGTTAGACTTCATTAGTCTTGATATTCGTATTAATATTAGTCCTTTCGTCGTATTTGTCTTCGAATTCTTCTCTGTATTCGTCTTCGTGTTCGTATTGATATTCGTGTTCGTATTGGTATTCGTATTTAGTTGGTGTTCATATTTTTTTCGTGCTTGATAGGTATAAATAAATTTCCTTAACTCGATATATTTCGATGACTTGATAAATATTTATAATTTAATAAAACTGAACTCCAATAATTCTCTGGAAATTCGATAATTCGACACATTTCGATAACTATCGATAAATTTCGATAACTATACGTTTAAGGACTCAACAAATTTTGGTAACTCTAAAATTTATACATCCCTATTTCGGTAACCCAACAGATTTCGATAACTCGATTAGTTTTTATATATCCATAAATTTCGATATCTATCTACGAATTTCCATAACTCGAGAGACTTATAAAACTCTAGCACTTTCGAAAACTATCTATAAATGTTGACAATTCCATAAATTTCGGTTCGATTAACCTACCAATTTTGATAACTAATAAATTTCTATAAGTCAATAAATATTTATAACCCGATAATTTGAAAGAATTCCTCCTTAACTCGATAAATTTCAATTATTCTATAAATATGCATGACTCGATAAATATTTATAGCTCAATAAATATCGAGACCTTGCTTAATTTCATTAACTTGACCAATTTTGATAATCCGATAAGTTTTTATAATTCTCGAAAACTATCGGTAAATTTCTATAAAACTTTGTTTCTGTGTCTCAATAAATTTCGATGACTCAATAAACATTGGTAATCTAAAATATTCGTACTGAATTCGGGGATTGTATGGAAATTTTGCGCCACTTTTGCATCACTGAGCCATATCAAAGTCACTACCCACTGCGTTCCCGAACATAGCAATGCTGAAGGGAACAAGTCGGCTAATGAGATGGCCAGATGAGGCTGTGAGACGCCAATCAACGAGGTGGAGAAATCTGATAAGAACAACTAAGCCATTATTAATGACTTGTGGAACAAGCGGGAAGAGCAGAAAATCTCCAGATTATTATAGCCGCGGCTTAGTACAAAAATACAGAAGATCTTCTGAAACTTAATAGATCTACCGCGGTCATCAAATTTCACTGTGCTGTTTCGTAAATTCTGTAACGTTGGCGAATACGAATAGGTACTCTATGCGAAAGCTGGTGCGATGAAGATGAAAAAGAATCAATGTAATGCTTTCTGTGTCTCAAGTACTTGGCCTCTCGGTTCTTCAACAATCTTGAGGAGATAGCCGAGGTGAAACTTTTGGATAAATTTCATTTTGGATAGGAATTGCTTAAGTAATTTAATGCCGGGGTAGTATTTTACCTTCATTTCTCTCCGAATAGAAACCTCGGTTAGAGGAATTTATCTCCTCTTGAACCTCACTCAAAGTGGTCACTCCCAATTGACAAAGATGTCTCCAAGTAAAAGTATGGAACACTCCATATACGAGCTACTAGGTTAGGTTAAGTTAGATAGGTTGGCTAGCCACTACCTGGCTTGGCAGAGACCATTAAGGTCCAGATAAGCGCTGACCGCGTTAGAGGCCGCATTGGAGAGTTAATCACCGAGCACCATGAGCAATGCTGAAGAACATCGCAGTTCTCTTGGAAAACTGAACAACGTTATTTTTTCCATCTTAGTCAGAAAGCTTCCTCCCAGAGGCCCAAAGTGCGCAGACGATATGTTCTCTTGGAAAACTGGACAACGTTATTTTTTCCATCTTAGTCAGAAAGCTTCCTCCCAGTAGGCCCAAAGTGCGCAGACGATATTCTCCACTATCTTCTCTTTCTGTACTCTGCAACACTTCTTGAAGAAGTGATGTGTGATAGGAGCCTACTTATCGCAGCCCGAGTGTCAATGTAGAGACTCACTGCTTTATTTACTAGATTGCTAAATATCTCCGCCACCCTCTTTATGACCAATACTTCCGCCTGGAAGATGCTGCAGTGGCTTGGCAGCTTATAGGATTTGTTGAGACCGAGCTCTGCGCGGACGACGGCCACCTCTACGCCGTTATTCATATTCGACACGTCTGTGCAGATATTTACCGAGCCAGCAGTCCGCATACCCTTACGCTAGTCCTCGACCTCTATAGCGGCTTCGAAGTTCGGCCCAAAATGCAGATTCGGGATTACGTTGCCAATCCATCCGAGTAAAGTGGACGGTAGAGTAGTTAATATGTCCACAGGATCTGCACCCAAACTTTTGCTTATGCTACGGAAAGCCTGACGGCAGCCTTTGAGGTAAGAAGGTGTAAAGTGCTGCAGTTTTGGCTCTAAGTGGCACTGCCATGCCGATCATTGATAGCATATATACACCTTTTACTATTTTAATAAATGTTTTATTCCCCTGTTTTGTTCCACCAAGCCAATACCCCATAGAACAATATAGGCCTAACTATGAAGATTCAGTGACAAATGGAAGGCAAAGGGCTGCCCTGCATCTTTTTGCATGCATAAAATGTCCCTGAGGCATTCGTATCCCTCTCCTCCACATTGAGCTTGCCAAGAAGTATTATTCAGATGTGCTTTGCTTCAGCTGGAGGGTCACCCCATCCAGCTTGGGCTTAGACTAGTCCGGAATCTTGTATTTGCTGATGAAGAGGATCAGATATTTTCTCCATTGATACTATGCCCCAGTCCAATCGACAAAAGATGTATTGCTTGGCTCATAACTGAGCTTAGTGTGGACAGACACTTTTTGCTAACTATGACAGAAATATCAACGGCATGTGCAGCAAGTTTGGCAAGTGGGCCTTCGATTCTCTTTAGTACCCTCTTGACCACCAACCCTTATAGTAGTGGTGATAATACGCTCCTCCTCCCCACTTTCTAATGATTCAATTCGTCCAACAACATTGTGTGTGGCGATATTTGCCGATCTTCCCTTCATGTCGGCATGTTGTGCCTTTGAGAGCAATGCACCCGCTACGTTTTATTTGATGTATATGTCTATTAACCTCTCAAGGGTCTTTTGACGAAACGAAGTTAGGCTAACGCGCCTATAGTCTTTGGTGTATGGGTGGCTACTTCTACCCACTTTTGGCAAGTAGACCACGGTCAGAGCCTGGTCTTTCTACGTGCCTTATGCAACAATGCTGTCCATACCCGGCGACTTATACTGCGAAAAGGAGCTTAAAACGAGACTGGGTCACCAGTTCTCCTGCAAGGCTACCTCCTGCTGCGATGCATACTGCACCGTCAGGTAGACCACCTGAACCCTCGGCCACATGGAAGTGAGCTTCTAACATTATACCCAGAGATTCCTAGCCACATTTAGTAAACCCTAAACTAATACACTTATATAAACCAGCCTAAAAACTTAGCTCTTTATCCTTTTCCTTTTTCTAAAACAGAGATAAATAGTTATTACTAAGACAATTTAAGTGAAGCTCTTCGTACAAATACGCAGCACTCTTTTAAGAATTATAAAAAACAATCGTTTATTTAGCTCTGAAATCATACAAAGTCAACTAATTTGTTGTGAAATCTAAGAAAAGTCTACCTCTGGACAAGATATGAATGTCTAAAATATTTAAAGTTTCAAAGGCAACATTACGCTTTTACTTTCTGCACTATTTTCTAATTTTTTTTGCACCGCAACTAAGATGAGATGCTCGTCTTTCTTGTGCCTTTCCCTTCACTACCAGTGCACCTTTTCGTTGACCTGTTAAATTTGTTGGTTAAATAGTCCCTAGGCCAGAGAAGAAGGCGTACATAGACGACGAAGTAGTCGACGTCGACAGCAGAATAAAATGCCGGCAGCAAGTCAAAGTGTGTCAAAGTAGAATAGAAAATTGCATGCTATCTGTCTATCTTTCTGTCATTTTCCACTTAATTTTTTTCCCATCTTTTTTATGCTACTCCATCACCTACTTCTTTGTCTTCTGCTTTCTTTTTCTTACCATGTATTTTGCATGACAAAAATGCAGTTGTGGTTGAATCACAAAACGACTGAAAATTGCGCAAATTGTAATGCATTCCCCAGACGTGGCGTTTTTCCTTAGCAACGTAGCGCTGCACATGCAAATGTCCTGCGGCCATTTAGTTTTTCGCTGCTTGGCTTCTACCATTCCACCGCTTGATACTTAGAGCTGAATCGGTTTGCTCGAAGGCTGGCTGGCTGGATGGCTGGCTGGCTGGCTGGCTTGGAAGTTCGAGCGGTTGTGGTGTGCTTTACCTGCTATGCAGATGTCTCAAGAAGAGTCATTGCAGTGCACGGCTTGCTCGAAGATACTAGGTACATAACAATATGGCAAGTGCTTGCATAAGTAGCAGTTATATGTGTGCAGTAGTTTTGGCAGTATGACCGCCCCAACTGCCCTAACTCATTTCTACTTACTATCCACAAATCAGTTCTGTGATTTATACGGCGGCATATTTTCTTCCTTAACTTCCATGGCGTCTTGAAAAATGATCCTGTGCGCGCGCGGTAACACTCTACATACATTAATGTCCTTCTCGATGGTCCTTTCTTTTTCCCTGCTCAGTTTGTTATTGTGACAACCTTGGGCACATTTACTGCGATTTTTTTGGAATTTTTTCTCTCATTTCCTTATTTTTTTCTTATGCGCGAGAATTTTCCTTACTCGTTACCGATAAATAAACGTACTGCAGTTAGCAGTTGCAGTTGGTAGATATGCCGTATATACATAAATGTATGTATATGTATAATAATGTTCATTAGGTTGGTTTAAAAATGCCTGTAAAAATGCAAAGTCGGAAAAAGCCGAAAAAATACATCCTGTTTTTTTGTTTGAATTTTTGAAAAAATATTTAGAGGTCGCTCAAAGGTGTCTGTATATTTCCTTTTTGGTTGTTGTTGTTTCCGACAGGGTGGGTGTATGATGTATTATGGAACGAATTTCCGTCATCCCTTGTCAAATTTGGTTTGGAGACAAACCGGTTTCGGCGTTGTGCCATCTTCAGTGTCATTTTTCGTTCTGCATAATTTTTGTTNGTCTGTATATGGCTGATTCCATACAAAATTTATAACTCGATATTTTTTTTTGGGTGTGAAATATTTTTTTTACATTCTTTATCGAAAAAAAGAAGACAGCTATTTTTTCTTTCGAACAAAATTCCGAAATTTTTAACTCAAAAAAAAGAAGCCGTTAAACAACTATTTGTCGGAGAAAATCAGTTAAGCAATAAAAATGTGCGTAATTACCACGGCTTTGTATAAGAGTGTGTCACAGATTTAAATAAAAAATGTTTTGCATTAAAAAATTGCATTTTTTAATATTATTTTAATCGCTTTTGCTGAAACTTTGTACGCAGGCATGAAAAAACTCGTAGCTTCTGCAGTTTTGGTTTTTCCATTCTCAAATTACAGAGTACATTTATAGTGTACTCCATAAAGTTTGACAACTATTTAGATTGCAAAGAAAAATCATGATAAAAAAATTTGAAAAAAAAAACAATTTTTAATGCAAAAAATTATATATTAAATCTGCGCTCATTTTGATTGCTTAACTCATTTTAACTACAAAAAATGTAAATAAACATACTATATTTCAAAATTTTGGAAATTTTTTTTCGAGATTTTCGCATATCATAATGAAATAAGAAAATAGGTGTATTCTTGTTTTCGATAAAGAATGTACAAAAAAATATTTAACACCCATATATTTTATATAGGAAAAAATGAATTTTTCGTGGAAGTGGTCTAGAATCTTGAAAATCAAGATTTTTCGATCGGGAAACTCTGTTTATCCTCAGGAGACTACCAATAATAATACCCCATTGTTTATTTTACCATTTTTTAATATTAGCGAATTTGCATGGGTCCCCCTTGCATTTTTTTACGTTTTTGGGAGGCCTATAAAGAATAGTTAATATTATACAATTTTTAAATATACAGTTGAGAAGAGAAATAGAATTTTCCGATTCTATAACAAATATATTCTATACCATTCCCACGGAAATTATTTTTCCGCATATAAAATACATAGAAAACTTTGAGCGCTTTGAGCGACCTCTAAATATTTTTTTAATTCAAAATAAAAATACAGGGGAGTATTTTTTCGGTATAGAAGAATGCTATGGTGTGAGAGCATTAAAATTCTAAGTTAACTTTTTTTTTTTTACCACCCTAATGTACATAGTTATTCCGCTAGTTGGCCAACTTATCTTAACTGCTATCCTGTTGGTTGGCTAACATCAGCAGGTCACCTTCATTTTTTTTTTCTTTTTTAGCTTTCTCTATTTTACCTCCTACGCCATTTCTCAATTGCATTGGCATCGCCTTGCTGGTCTTGTTATCAGTGACCGACACTCGATTACATTTTCCGTGGCACTTGTCACTTGCGGCGGCTTTCAATGGCAAACTTGCAAGCACAGGAAGTAACTAACCAGCACCTCGAACTATCCATTATATGCATACTTTAATACTCGTATCTACAAACTAGCATGCACACATACAGACAACTACATAAAACATACATACATACAGACATGCAGCCGTAATGCCATTACAAGCGACTTAGCGAAAGCATACTGCGCACCAGCACCCCAGCCGCAACAATGGATATAATAATGGTAAAATTCAGTTGGTGCTGCATTCACTCCCTGCTGCATTAAGTTGAACTCGCTGCAAGGCTCGACCAAGCTGTGCGTTGTACGCATTGTTAATGTAACTTGAGCTTTCCAATTATTCTATCGTAGCAGCAGTGAAGAAGTACGTCATACTGCAGTGCTATCAGTGCTGGAGGCATCAATATTGCTGTCACTCAATTTCAAAATACGAATGTCAAACTCAAGTAAGTACTTAAATGTGTTCATGCCATAGATAAATATAACTGAATTTTCTGTAGCTATAAACTTATTCTGTGTGCTTTTCGTTAAATATGTTTCATATAAATCTTAAAAAAAAAATTACAGATATTAAAATTGGGGTCGCCGAGTGCTGCGTAGTTTATCAGATTACAGACAGTTTATTAAAAATATTACAACGGAACAGCTATGGCCCTTTGCCTATATTCTTAAAGGTTCGAGACTCAAATCGAATCAAAATTACTTTTCACAAAAATATGATTTTAGGTTTGGGTTCGGAACCATCATAGGGATAAAAAAGATCTTCTAGGTCACGGTCTAACTATCTACAACACCCAAAACATTAACATTACATTTCATTGACATCGTATTTGTGCAAAGCAATTTCGGAAAAAAAAAATTGTTTTCCGAACATTTTTCCATATTTTGGTGACACCTACATATGTACACTCAGCAATACAACTTTTTTTTTTAAATAGTTCTACTGGAATAATTAAAGTACTTCCTGGGCCAAAGATTAATAATTTTTAGTGAGCTTTACTTTTCATTAGGGTAGTAAGAACTGAGATTTAGTGGGTGAGTACTAGAACGCGGTATTGGAGGCTAATGAACTTTGAAACAAAAAAAAAAATGTTCGCTCATCGATATATCATAATTTCCGATCCGACGGTAGATGCCGAAAATATGACGAAAAATCTAAAAAAAAAAATGCTTCCAAATTGCCTTGCAAAAATATTTTAGATTCAGGGGTGTGATACTCTAAATACGATTTTTACAAATTCATCGATTTTTACAAATTTATGTCCAACTTTCAAAACGCCACAAATTTTTGTCTAACTTTGAAAAGGCTAAAAGTTTATTTAAATTTCTTTAAAGGCCAAGTTTTAAACATCCAAAATCTATGTCCAACTTTTAAGTTATCAAAAGTGTATGTCCACTTTGTTAAAAACATTAAAAAAATTGCGTTATACTAAACATTTGTTTTCAACTTTTGAAAGAACAAAAATTTATTCCCAATTTTGATAGGACAATACAATTACAATATGAAAAATGTATGATTATCTTTGAAAAGGGCAAAAGTTGGTATCGAATTTTTAAAAGATTAAAACCGAAATTCATAAAAATTAAAGAAGACTTTAACTGTCGTATAAATGGAAAAGTTGTATGGAAATGTCACTTTAAAAAGCTCATTAAATCTGTTTTTATGAATGGGGCCATAAATGTTTGTGTCCTACTTTTTGAAGGCAAAACATATCTGTGCGATTTTTAAAAGGTCAAAAGTTTATATCCAATTTTTATATATACTGAAGTAGACGAAAAATTAACATCAATGGATATAAAGGTTTTGAAAGAACAAAACTGTATGTCTAAGTTTTGAAAGATCAAAAATTTATGTGCATCTTTTCAAACACCAAAAATGAATTCCAATTTTTAAAAGACCAAAAACTTATATCAAATGCCCAAAATTTATGTCCAACTTTTTATAGACCAAAAATGTATGTCTAAGTTTTGAAAAAATGTATGTGCACTCTATAAAAGCCCAAAAATTTATTTCCAACTTTTGAAAGATCCAAAATTAAAGTCTAACCTTTAAAAGACCAGAAATCGATGTCCAACTCTTAAAATTTTTGTTACTTCTTTAATTATGTCTAACTTTTAGGTCAAAAATGTATACCCTACTTTTAAAAGCCCAAAAATTTATGTACATCTTTGAAAATACCAAAACTTTATGTCCAAAAATATTTGTCTAATTTGTAAAAGACCACAAATTCATATAAATTTGCAGGGTCCAGAAATCATTTTCAAACTTTTAAAAGTTTAATCATTTATACTCAACTTTTGAAAAGCCCAAAAATGTGTACCCAACTTTTAGATGGCTCTTAAAAAGATAAAAATTCATATCATAATCAAAAGTGTATACTAAATTTTTAAAATATCGAATATTAATAGCCGACTTTAAATGGCTAAAATTTATGTCCAACTTTAAAAAGACCTAAAATTGATCTCAGTTTTTTTAAATGCCAAGAATTTAAATTATACTTGAAAACCCCCAAATATTTATGTCTACTTTTCTAAAACCAAAAACTGAACTTTAACTTTCAGAAGGCACAAATATATGTCTAGCATTCAAAACACCAAAACTTTATGTACAGCGACAAAAGGGCCAACAATTTACGTCGAGCTTTCTAAAGACCAGAATTCATATCTAGCTTTTAAAAGTCTACGATTCTAAGATTCTTTTTGCATTTAATTCAATCAATGGAGTTTCAGGAATAAGTAGGGATAAATCGATACCATTAAGGTATTACTCAAATCAGTACTTGTACTTGTATCAAACAATGTATCGATACCTACTCAGTATCGGAAAGGTATCGAGGCCCATCGCCCAATTGCAAAAACCGCCTATCTTACGGCACTCAAATTTAGATTTAACAATTGGATAAATTTCGATGCCTGGATTTCAGAAATAGGCGGTTTTGCAACTGGTCGATGGTCGGCGATATAGTTTTTTCATATAAAATAAGTTTAAGGAAAGAATTCCTTTTTTGTTATATTTCGCAAAAACATTAACTCTTCCAAGTGTTTTCCTAAAAAGCGGTTTCGAGATTTTGATATAGTTATACATGTTCTTGAGAAAAGCCTTTACACAAGGGACAGACGACCCAACAACCGTTATGTATAGACGGACTGGCTTATATAGCTGCAGAAATGTAGTGCGCATATCTTCCCACTCCTCTAATGGGTTGCTTTTCAAAGAAGATAGTGAAGCATAATAACTTAGGGTCTACACCGGACAATACTGTCATGACAATAGCAATACATCCCTGCAGTACGGGGGCGCAACCACAGAACTGATGAATCGGTAGCTACCTGATAAACTCCGTTAATTACCGACCGACTACTTGCTGTGTATTTCGGCGATTACTTTTACAAGGCAATGTCCTAGGCGGTAGTCACCATCGCCTCTCTCTGCGCTACTTGCGTGATTTATGGGCGCCCCCTGTCGTATCTAGTTTTTCACTATTCTGCTTCCGACTGGTTCGACTCTGCACTACCATGTGCACTACCACGGGTTGAAATAGAGTAGCGACTTACCTAGGAGTCGGTGCAGTAGCGGTTCAAAAGTAGAGATTGACTCCAGCAGTACTGGAGGGATGCACACTTTTTCACTAATACATGCATACATTTCCATACATTGCGTTTCTGACAACTAATACGTATTTCTTTATTGTCTTGACAGCATTGTCCAATGTAAACGCGCTGTAAATTTTGTGCTTCCGATACAAGTACTTTTTCTTCGCTACTTATTTGGATCGCAGTAAAAAGTATCGAGTACAGAAATACTTGGTAAATTGAGAAAAGTATCGAGTGGATTTACTTGTATCGTTTCATCCCTAGAAAAAAGTACAATAAAAAAATAAATCAAGTATTTGAACAATTTTAGCCTTAAAACATTTATTTAGGCAAATAATACTGAAATTACTAATTTTTTCAGAAAAATCATAATTGTTTTTTTTTTAATAACTTTGGGAAGTTTTCAAATAGAATGTTCTTATTACAGGCAATGAAAGCTCGCATCAAATACAGCACATCTGTTAAGTTTCAAGAGTGTGCTACTAAATTAAAAAAATAAATTAAACATGCAGAATATCTGTCGCAGCTATTTCGTAATTTTTGAAATTTACAGATTTTCTCAATTTAAGATACTTCAAAATGTCAACATTAAACGGTGAAAATGTTCTTCTTGTTAAAACGAACTAATCTAGAGTACTAAAACTAGTGTGCCACCAAATGAAAAAAATTACATTGATTATAAGTTGAAAATGATTTGAGAAACTAAAATTTCAATTTTACAATTTTTACTCCGCCCGAACTTAGAGTTTCTTACTTGTTTACTATATCTTTTTTAAGTTTTAATTTAAATACAATTTCGCGATGGAATCTTTTTCTGTTTGCAAAACTGAAGATATTGCATTGTCTAAGATAAGCGTGCCACCATTTTCGACGAAAAACACGTGAGATTTGCTAACATACAGCTTTTACTGTCAAGCGCTCAAATAGCTTGAGTGGGTTTTCTGGACAAAATACAGATGACACAGCGTCACTTCAATTTCCCTCACACATAGTTGAAATATTGTTATTGTTCCTCCTTCAGCAAAATGTATTGTTTGATGCCGTATTTTGCATTTCATTTGCAGCTGGTAAAATTTAATATTTTTATCGACTCCTTAGGTTGTTTCAAGGCCTTAGCTCCTTGAACAATTTCTTATTTTGGTACGACGAAATGTGAAAAGCGATTTCGATTCCTTTTTAATTTATTCTACGAACAGCCGTGCGCTCATATTCCTGCTTTGGCTATAAAATTTTTTTCTCCCTGCTACATACCCAGGTACATATGTATATGTTTGTATACTCAGCGCGCAGACCAGCCACACTCAGTTGCATTTTACTTTTGCTTTCCATCTTCATTATCGCTTCACCATTAAATCAATTTGTTTTTCTTCCAACTCTACATACACTCCATATATTCGAGCTGAATACTATTTACAAGTATTTATAACATTTTTCATCTTTTTTTATTTCTTCATTTCCACTTTTCCTTGCTTTACGCTTGCTTTTAATTCCCTCGAAAAAAAAAAAACCACGCCATCCACCCTTCGTTCTGCTGCCCGCTGCACAGCTATTTTAATTCGTTCCACAACAATTGTTTTCCGTTCTTCGTTTATGCAAATTAAGTTTAACACCTCACACACACCACACGGACACCCACCGCTATGCTAAAGTGGCGTTTTACATGCAAACGTACGAGTACATGAACACAAATTTTTATTTGCCTTCGCTTAAGCGTTTTTTACTTTA
Organism: Rhagoletis zephyria; assembly: GCF_001687245.7. Taxonomy (NCBI): domain Eukaryota; kingdom Metazoa; phylum Arthropoda; class Insecta; order Diptera; family Tephritidae; genus Rhagoletis; species Rhagoletis zephyria. Next base: position 204,482 of record NW_016157136.1, on the reverse strand, counting down.
TTTTCACACTCAATTTTCATATTTTTACTTGTTTTTCCCCCCTCTCGACATGTTTTTGCTTTTTGCTGTCTTTTTTTCTCTTTTATACTTTTTTCTTATTTTTTCATTGGCGAGCTGGCAACCCTACTGCGCTTGACCCAGTCGGGTGCACATTAGTTTTACGGGCAATGCGCGCTTTTTCATCGTTATTGTTCTGATTATTATTATTGCTATGCATAAACGTTATTGTTGTTTCAACTTTTTTTTTTTTTACTTACGAACACATACATACATATGCAGAACCATAGATATGCATGTACATACATATGTACATAAATACATACAATCATGTAATTAGTAGAATTTTTGTAACTACACTTTTGTAACGGTATATTGCAATTGTGTTTTTTATGCTATTTCTTCTTTATTACTACTATTTCGTTTGTTAACAAGTTGCTGCGATTTGTTTTCATTTGGCGCACTTTTAAATTTCTTTACAGATTTCAAATGATTCTCTGTTATATGGACTTTTCATTTTTTCATTTTCTCACAAACGCAATTTGGTAAATTGTTTTCGTACGCTTACTATGTAGCATTTCCCTTATAGTACTATTTTTTGCATTTATGTGAAAAGTTAAAAAAAATAACGCTCGAATTAGATTTGAAGCATGAAATATGCTCGAGATATACGACTAATGGTCGTTTGAGAAAATCACAATTTTTAGTAATTTACAGCGGAAATTATATTTTTTGCCGTTACGTTTTGTAAAGTGTAATATTTACCCGTACTCGTATTTCATAGTTGTAATTGAGCAACGGAATTGGTTATCTTGTTGTTAGTGAAGAGAAAAGAAATTAATTGAAGAAATTTATTTCCTAAAAGAAACGTTGTTACTTTAACCGGAGGGTGCATGCGGAAAAATTTGGGCCAATGGCGTGGTGCCTCCCAGATATACAGAAACTTTTACCTATTTTTTGTATGCACATACATATGTATATATAATTCTTCTGTACATGTGTTTCTGAGTGAACTCATACTACTATGGATGTCAGCGATTAATCATTTTGGCCAATTTATGATTTAGTTTTATCGAAGTTTGTTGTTTCATTAATCGATTAATTGTAAAATAATCGTCAAAATATTTTCAATCATCAATTGCATCAAATTTACTTGACCCGAGGTTCAAAAAAATTAATTTCAAAAATTCGTTACCATTGGTCTCAGTAATGAAGTTCTTGCGGAATATATATATATATTTTTGCCCTCTTGGCAGTTTTAACAATTTATTGTTAACTATGAAATTATCATACGCTTTATCGCAATCAAAATTTAAATTAATATAAATAAAAAGTTAATTTTTAAAATACACTGCTTTTTTGTTTGAAAATTGGTAGGGTCATTTTTGGTATATACAATATGTAGTTTGTTCGCCACTTTTGCACAGAATTAATCGTAAGATTTGAATTTGCTATACACTTTCTTCGAAAATTTTTCTCCGAACAAATTACGCCGCCCTAATGTATACTTATATAGCGTTTTTACTTTCTCTTGTAAATAAAATACTATATGTATATATTTGAAATGAACCTACTATATTTTTTCAGATTGTTTTGAAAGAGTACTATAAATATTTTGGAAAATGTTGGCAATCCTAGTGCCTTTTTTCAAAAACTGGTGCTACAGTCACCGAGAAACGCAACTGCTTAACAACACAACGCTTATCAAAACTTTTGTGTTTGCAAACTTGGTTAAATAATAAATAATTATCGCCGCTAAAAATACTCGTTTTATTTTATTTAAGGCTAATTAACAAGAGAATTCGAAATTTTTTAAGGAAAAATGTTTTCGTGAATACTCACTGTAAAAAAAAAGCCTTAAAAAATTAATTTATCGATTTTTTCTCAATAATTGCAATTAATTTTTTTATGCAGTGATTAATCATATGATTATTTAGTTAATCGATTATTTAATTTTTCTATCCATCCCTACCTACTACCGATTTTAACGAAATTTTTTGTATGTACTTGAGTTGGTCTCTGGATAGTTTACGTTTGACCCGCCTTATTTATGATCCGATTTGGCTTATATTCGAAATATGTATTGGTATCGGAAAGATAAATATTTCTGCAAAAAAAATTTGCCCGCCAAGTGGCGCTGGATTCGAGTTTTTACTAAAAATCTTATTTATGATCCGAATTTACTCATATTCGGAATATGTATTGGTAACGGTAAGGGCAATACTATTGCAAAAAAACAGGCGCCAGCTGGTGGAGATATTACTAAAAATCATCAAGTGCGAAAAAGTGTCGTAAATGTCTGTTTACAGCGGCGTATTAGACCACTGAATATGTATGCATTGCGCTCCATAAAAAGACATTTGAGGTACATTGTCTGAAATAAGACTATGTATGTATATTGGATTTCAGTAGAACAACGATACTCACCCGCCACCGTACTATAAAGTTTCTAGGACAGATTCACCAACTACCGGATTATTGTTGCCGCCAGCGAGTGAAGAGGAAACATTTCTTCACATTTATTTCGCTGTGCGATTAGCCGAGCTGTGAAATGCCAGATCATTGAAGAAATTCAAGAACTTCTTCACGGACATAAAAGTTTCGTTATGCTATTTAAGACGGCAATAGAAATATGGCTTCTGACGTCCACCAAGCCATAGTCTTAGGAGATAAATGTTCCACTAAGAATCGTGAACCTGAATTGTTTGTGAATATGTTGGACCAAAATGTTTCACTTCTAAAAATTAATTTTTCGTAGGCCGAAATTCGCCGGGTCTGCTAGTATTATAAAGATTTGCAAATATTGGATTGAAATATTTACGATTTGAGTGACTTTCTCTATTCGAAGAGCAAGTCTCTTCACGTAAACTTTTTTTTAATTATTACATTTTTGATCTGAGGGCATCGATAACTAGATCTCAGACTCTCTTTCACGTGAGACCGTTGCCAAAATTTGCATTGTTTATTACTTTTCCCAATAGAGATACTATGACAACAAACATGGAAGGGCATTTATTGAGAAGTTTATGGAAAAATTTTTCATTACAAAACTAACAAAAATTACTACATTTTGCCAGCAAAAACGTCTTTAGTTAAGAATTCTGTTTAATAGTAATATTAAAAAATCCGTGCGCGGGAATCCACTGAATTCAAAATTGGTGCATTTTCCACAGCTGTCAGCTGGCCAGGGATTGGAAGTGTTGCCTACTAAGCAACAGAGTTCCTGGGCTCGCTCTCAGATAAAAATTAGAGAGTCTCAGATCTAGTTATGCATGCTTTGTATAAAATTGATCAATTCATAAAGAAACTAGTATCTATTGTTAAGCTCGTAAAATTTTAACTTGGTTAACCACGTAAACTTTTTTTTAATAACAGCCAATTTCACGAAAGCAATTTAAGTGAAAAATGATTTTAATTTTTTTTAATTTTATATGGAAATTGACAGAAAAAAATCATTTTCCATTTAAATTGCCGGTGAAGCCGGTTGTAAGTGTCTCTGGATAGACATCTGGCATATTTTTTACGTATTTTTATTGACAATTTTTGAATAAAAAACAACCTTGATGCCAAAAAAGTATTTATTGTGTATTGAGTCACGTATTCACCAATTTTTTAATGCATAAATGCTATTGTCGAAAATACTATTGTTCAAATTTTTTATATAAATATTAAGAATTTCGAAGGCGCGTAAATTTTTCGGGGTTACTGATAAAATTGCATGCGAAAAAAATGCCGGAAAAATTAGACAAAGTCCTAAATTTATTATTCCATTTACATTTCATTTCATAAAATATTTCAGTCAGCAAGGTGTGCGAGAAAGATAGAGAAAAACATTTCATTTCAGAAAGATTTCTTTTTTTTATTGTGGCATTTCTCAAGGAACGTTTTTCGAAAGGTATTTCTAAAGAACTTTTAGACAATGACACACCATAGGCTCTACACAAAATGCCATAAGCAACTTTTAAATTTATTAAAAGCCACATGTTGTAGCCCACATACTAAAACTAAGATCCCTCTAAAACTTTCAACACACAATTTATAAACTAACAAAAAAGCAATATTTTGTATTATGAAGTCCCGCCTCTTGCGGTCCTTTTGGTCCTATAAGAGTTTTGTGGACTATTTTACAGATCAAAACAAAAGAGTATTGTTTCCTCAATTTTGCATAAGTAAACCACTATAAAACTCTTACTTTACTTTTTGCTTTATCCGAGTATTTTCAGACCGTCTGAATTCGGCTTTTTATTGACCGGAAAAGGTAGGAAGTAGAATTTGACCTCAGCAGTTTCAAATCGAAAAAAATTCTATATTACTTCGTCCAACACTCACACAACTTTTGTTGGAATCTTTTTTCTCGGAGGTGCCTTTTTCAACCTCGTCGAATTTTAACTCGCCATCAGATCTGCACCGCTCGTTCGATTTTCAAAATTAAAGGTTTAAAATTAAAGGCTCTGGCCTGTAGATGTGCTATAAGCTTTAATTTTTACATATATAAAATACTTAAATAAGGACGTGAAACGAAAGACTGCTTAGAGATCTTTGAATAATTAAAATAATTTTGAGGTGTTTGAAGAGGGTTGCCACCTAAAAAATAAATTGAAGTTATTAATAATCAATCAAAGAGGGATTGAAAAGGCTTTATTTCCAAGCCATTTGAAAGAGGGTTAGCAATGGTATGAAAAGTCTAACTCAAATAAATTCATCAGTTAATTGAAATAGATATAGAAAAATACTTTACGATAGAGCTTTAAGAAAATGTTTTAGCTTGAAAATCTTTTTGACTAAGGTTGCCGCTTATTCGAAAAGTCATATCTGTGCTACTAAATCAAAAATAAAAAATAGTATTTGATGAAGGGGGTGGATCCATCCCCCAATCCCACATCCTTCCCCCACCATGGCTACGCCACTGGTGAGCAGGAATTGAGGAGTGTACTGAGTCGCCCGTTCCGTCTAGGTAGCCAATATGAACTCTGACCTCTCACGCGCAAAGTATTTAAATTGTTTCTTACTTTTCAATTACATGACATATTGGTAGCACTGCAAATAATATATTTTTAATAAATGTCACTACCACTTGGTATAATAGTTAATGGTAAAGTTACATAAAGCATCCGTGTATAACGACAAACACCATAGGGTCTTTCGAAGAAAAAATATGTAATCAACAAAACATCAGGGCACACAAACGCATCCTACATATGTACATATATCACTAAAAGTCAAACAAATAAATACCTACAACTGTACACAGCAGATATAAAAGTAAACATGACCTATCCACAAGATGAGTGGTTGAAAGCAAAGCACAACGGCAACGCTAAGTGCCACAACAGGATGCAAGGAAAGTCGAGATGTCTGCTGGCGTACGCTACACAGAAGAACTGCGCAAAGCAAAATAAATAAATGCAAATAAAAAAAAGTGTGTTAGGAAAACATGCCGCAATAAAGAAGCAAAAAATCGTGCGCGCAGAATGAGCTGGGGGCGGGGGAAAACAAAAACTTTGGCACATCAATCAGTAAAACGCAGCAGTAAGTGCGATAGCAGCAACAGCAGCAGTTGCGAAAAAATGACAACTTCAATAAAAATGTTGATGCTGATGATGGCAGAGGTAGAAAATGAGCAAAAGAGATATATAAACAGAAAACGGATGCGCAGTGTGGTGATAAAACACGCAACATTGTAGCAGGATATGACTATAAGGATATACAAAAGTGTGTGAATAAAGCTATGTATATTCAACAAAAAAAACAAAAAAACACGCCGCGGATTCAAGTGATAATTAAGAGAAAAACTTTTGGGAAGCACAAATAAATCAATTTGGCATGAAAAATGTCAAACTGAGCACCTGTTTGCTGATGGACTCCACGCGAGTGCAGCAACATTAATGGTTAAAGCGCGAGCATGCAATTTCGCGCACAACTTAATACTGTTTTCTTCTTTTTTTTTAATTTTTATAGAACAAAAAAAAATCCAACAACTTTGCCGAATGCTTAAACACATTCTTAACCCACATAGCGCTCGGGCGACAACAGCAACAACAGCATCCGTAGGAAGTCAAACAACTGCAAACTAAAACACTGAATACACTCAATCAAACATAAATATGCGCTCTCAGTTTGCAAATAACGTGCAGCTTGCAAGCAAATAACAGAGAACATATAAGAACGAGAAGGTACAAACTACTCAGTGGATATCGTGTAGTATGGAATTTAACATTTTTGTAATGTCATAGTATGGAATTTAACAGAGGCATTTGGAACGCAAATAATTCTGTTAAATTCCGTGGTAGAAATAGAAAAAATAATGTTTAGCAACAGAAAATATGTGTTTTGCCGGCAACTTCTTGCAACATGTGTGTATGAAGAAGTTGCATGCTTATAAAAACCAAAAACCTGCCAAACCTTCGTTTCAAAATGACTTTTTTTATGTTTAATTTATTTTTATATGATTATATTAATAAATGACTAAAATTATAAATAAATGTATTGCCTTGTACAAAGTTGATATTCTGGTGATTTTTTGTTTGTTTTATGTTAGATGTGCGTTATCTTAATTCACAAAGGCCCTAATCAGAAAATTGTATTATTTAAGGGAGAAGTAAAAAACTTTATACAAAAAAAATCAAAAACTGCAAATACCTAGGTACATACCTATGTACGTTTTTTAAAAAAGTAGCATACCTAACTCCGCTGTTTTTGGTACTAACACGTGCAAATTGTTAGTGCAAGTGTATTTTAATATACATATCTTATCAAAATCTGTAAAGAAAAAACACAGTTTCGAAAAAAATTGTGGATTAGGGGCCTTTGTGAATTAAGGTATCGACCCTGCAAACTAAAGTTCCCGAAATCTTAACGAAAGCTTTAGCAGTATCTCATTTCTGTAATGATTTTTTTTACGAATCTTCAAAGAAATTGATATAAAGTGGTTGACACGAACTCGTAAAGAAATTTCTGTACGAAAAATAGAGAAAATTTTGAAAAAATTCTGCAAGAAATTNCAAATAACAGTAAAAAGTTTTTTTCATGCATTTTGAGTAAATATAAAAATTTCCCTACACAAGGGAAATTTCTCAACTTGCAGTAATTTAAACGCTATTGAGCGTAAACGAGAGCTGTTGTTCTCTCAAACTGTTGTGTGCTCTAAAACGTAGAATTTCCCATATTTAGTTTTCTGCAAAAGCGCTGCAAATTTAAATTTCCCGACTTTTCTGCACTATGTGATTTGTTCATGCCATAGAAGCCAGTTTATATTGTAAATTCATTTACCGGTGCATTTTTTGATTCGAATTGAGCAATGCTTAAGCTTTTCTTCGACGAGTGATTTTTTTTTTTACAAAAAATGCCACCGAAAGGAGCAAATTTTTTCTTTAATTTTTTTGCTCACACCATGTAAATATAAAAACATTTATTTTTTCAAATAGTCTAATTATTGTGCACAGGAAGCAGACGCAAGCTTAAAAAATGCCGAAAAATCAATATCAAACGGCGGNTTTTTTTGCTCACACCATGTAAATATAAAAACATTTATTTTTTCAAATAGTCTAATTATTGTGCACAAGAAGCAGACGCAAGCTTAAAAAATGCCGAAAAATCAATATCAAACGGCGGCAGAAGTCTTTAAGTTTTTTTTTTTTTTTATTAGCAACAAGCGGTCTATTTTGATTTGACCTTTTTATTGGCCTTCACACTGGCAAGTGCATGCCAATTTTAGTTGACAAAAGATTATTGCTTGAAAACCTATTTCAGCACGATAGAATAGACAAAAGTTTGGCAAAACACCCCTGGGTCTAAAATCCTTTTCCAAGGTACTTAAAATTTTTTTTTTTTGCCAAACGTCGCTTTTTTAAGTCGGATCTTAAAGTGTGCTATGTATATCGATGTTTTTTTATAGTAAAAACATTTTTTTATTCCTAACTTCATTGCCCTCAAGTACCCCGTTATAGTACTTACTCACCAGAGCTTAGTTCTTATCTCCTCAACTCGCCATCCTAATATTAGTAAATTAACATGGCAATTCTGGCCGCTGTCTTTTAACTTCGCAAGGCAACTTTCAATTCTGGGAACTATCTTGGATGCTCTTTACTGTCTTTCGAAACACTAATTGAATGATCTGGAGGAGTTCTTAGCATTATGCTGTTGGCCTTCAGCAATACATTTTTTTTTAATTAAAATTATTTAAAAAANTAACGAGGAGTTCTGTTGGCCTTCAGCAATACATTTTTTTTTAATTAAAATTATTTAAAAAATAGATAGATATATCTCTTTAAAACAACAAAATATGCAAATTGAAAGAAAATTGGAAAAGGCGAAAATTAAATCGAAATGAAAAGATATTATCTACTTAAAGTTTGAATGAAAAAGAAAAAATTAATTTATTTAAAAAAGTCTAAAATTTAAATATCTTCTTGTATGATTTTTCTTTTTAAAATAATAGTATCTAAAAATTTAAAGAAAATTAAAGTGGAAAAGGTAGCAAATTAAATTTAAAAAAATAGACTACTTAAAATTTAAATGAAAATAAAAAAACAAATANAAATTTATTTAAAAAAGTCTAACATTTAAATGAAATACAACATGAAGATTTCTCTTTTTAAAATAATAGTATCTAAAAATTTAAAGAAAATTAAAGTGGAAAAGGTAGCAAATTAAATTTAAAAAAATAGACTACTTAAAATTTAAATGAAAATAAAAAAACAAATAATTGTATTAAAAAAATATAAAAATTAAATGAAAAAAGAAAAAAATTAATTTTAAATAAATACAATTAGACCCAAAGAATTATTTTAAATGAAAAATACATATTTTTCTTTTTTAAACAATAAAATCTAAAACCAAAAAGAAAATTAAATTTTAAATATATAAAATATTTAATTAAAAAATTTAAAAATAAAAAAATAAAAAAGTACATTTCTAAAAATAAATAAAATTAAAACATATATTTTTCTTTTTTAAACAATAATATCTTAAAAAATTAATAAAACCAGTACTTTGCTCACTCGGCCATTGCGATTGTTCCAGCGATGCGAGCTAAATGATTTACAAGTGCTTTCTCTCGCAATAGCTTTTCACCAAAAGCGGTGAATGAGAGTGCCTTTTTCTAAGACTTGCTTGTGCTAGAATAACAAAAGTCTTTCGAAGTATCTCGCCATCTGTCTTTCATTTGCCTTATTATCTTAGCCAGAATTGCCTTGTAAAGCTCTTCAAAACATTATACTTTTGCTAAGATTTTTTATTATTCCAGTTGAACTATTTTAAAATACTTTTTTATTGAAGAAGGTGCGACTGAAAAATGTAAAAAGGCAACGCCTAGGTTCGGTCAAAGAAGAAATTTTAAATTGCCTTGCAAAAATACTTTAGACTCAGGGGTATAAGGCGAACTGTTTTTTTGTTTGCTTGTAAAAGGGTGCGGTAGAGGTTACGTATACCACCTGTAGTCTTTGCTGTAAAAACTATGTACAACATTTTCAGTTGTTTTTTTTTTTGGGGAATTGATGAAACCAAGTTTTTCTGAATGTGTGAATTGTATATAGAAAAATAATTTCTCAGTTTTCCCAGGTTAGCGATTTTAAGCGTTTTTTTTTGCAATTTGAAAATTTAAAACAATTAAAAGTGATTTAAATGTAAATATTTATACACTCAAAAGGCCTGTCTGGGGGTTTCGGGTTCCCAGAAATCTGAATTTGCACTTTATTTTTACCAAAAATGGCCGCTAGGGTGCGCTTTGAAGCAAAAAATATGCAGGAAAAGTGAAAAGTGTTTCTCAACAAAGTTGCTAAACAATGTTTCTTCATGTTTTCTTGCATCAAGGCGCATCCAAGATATCAGAATCTATAAGCGATTAGATGAAATACATACCGAAAAAAGCTTAAGGGAAGGAAATCAAATAATCAAGTAAACAATCCACCAGAATCCCGGGTACATAGAGCCGTTAAGGTGATTGTCGGTCGGAATAATACTCTCAAGGCTCAAATATTTTTTACTTTATTTGATTTAGTATTTAGGTAGTAAAAAACAATGTTACACTGCACTACTTTAAATTTATTCTACCCTTTAACTTCTCAAGTGGTCTTCTTTAACAGCTCTAGCCTTTAATTTTTCTATGCATGTGACAACTTGATATCAAGTTTCTTAATTTAATACTTTGAAAAGTTTAAATCACTTTCATGTGTAGTTAGCTTAACAACGTGTAACTAAAACCTTTAAAATATTTAATAAGATACACTCAACCATTCCTTATCACCTCTTTAGTATACTTGTGACCAACTTTCCTATTTGTCTAGGCTGCAATGGAAAATTAAATTCATTTCACTTTCACAAAGTACCAATTTAGCAAAACTTTTGTACTTTGTATAAAACTTAAGCATGTGAAATTAAAATAGTTAAGCCACAATGTGATCGGTGTAAGAATGCATTCAAAAAGGCAAAATAAAAGAATAAAGGGTGCCTCAAAAAGTTAACATATTTGATAGATTTCTACATGCTATGAAACTTGGAAATGAAAATGAAAACATCAAATTTAGTGAAAATTTTAGTTTTTTACTTTACCATTCCTTTTATTATTTTAACCCCTTCAGTACGAAAAATCAACCGTTGAGGCTAAAAATCTGAAAATTTGTATGCCAGCTATTTTTGGGTCGTTTATATCAAAACTACAATAAAAAAATTTTATAAAACTGTTAGTTTTACCGTCATGTTATTCAGTGTCTTTTATATTGGGCTGTGGTATCCCAGGTTTGTAAAATGGAAAGTGATTTCATTTTTTTCTTTTGCGAAATATATTTCAAAACTAATAATCATACTCAAGCAGTAGAGCAGCTGATTTGATTTTTTCAAATTATTTGGTCTCTGAAATGTCAAATCCTTCTAATTTCTTTTTACAAAAATTCTAATTTCCCAAAACCTGGTTGCATGTCAAACCTTTGTTCATACAAAAGAAGCGATTGAAAATCAGGTTTTGGTACGTTCGCCTAATTGAGGAGCCCAAACGCTGATTACTAGTCCTAAATCGGTGCCTAAGGAAGTAAAAAAATTTACCGAAAATGAAAGCTGCAGCAATTTTAATTTTTTTTTAATTTAAAATTGTCTATTTTAATTTTTTTGTTAGTATTTCACATGGCACACTTTGATGTTTAAAAAAAAAATAACGAAAATACGTTTTTGCCACTTTAGAGACCAGAAGCAAATCTGACTAGAGATATTGCACTGTTCGCTATGGACTTTTGTGACACTTTTCACTTTTGTAACGCGGTAAACTGCATCCAGAAAATACAATTGAAGAACAAGTGTACTTTGTTTTACGAAAAAAAGAGCTTTGAGCACAAAAAAAATTGTGTCAATATAATTTATATTTTATTTTATTTTTTTTTCATTAGAGACTAACAGAATTAGGAAATGCTTCGTGATTGGTCCACCTCACTTTTTGTGAGTTATTCGGAATTTTTCGTGTTTTATTTTTCGCAATTATTTTTGGGAACTTTGCGAATTTTTTCGGGACTTTTTCTTTATTTTATAGAAATCTCGTGATTCTTTGTGTTATATTTTTCGGTATTTTTGCGGACAATTTCGGGATTTTCGGGACTATTTCGGGAATACTCGGAAAATATTCGCATAAAATATTGCTTTACATACATTCTCACGAAACACCCTTTCGGAAATTGTTGTCAGAGCGATGCAACAATGCATTGTTATATTGCAGTATTGTAAATAAGAAGAAAACTTGAAAACAGCAAAAACTTTTGCAAATTACAGGCGCATGAAGACCGGGACAAAATGACACACACACACACTCTTACTTGCATACATACACTGCACGGAAAGCTATTAGTTGTGAACTAAAATGCAACCAGTTTGCGTTTCAGCCCAACTATTTCACGTTCTATACATTTTCAATGTTAGCGACTGGTATTGAGATGCCAATTGTCAGGCTATGCATCAGCTTCTACCAGTAGAATACTAGTAGCAACAAACCAGTTGATGAGAAAGTCCGCCAATTCATCCCCCGTAAAAAGCATGAGCATGCCCCTTTGCTCGCAGTGCTCCAACAGTCGCAATGACCGACAGAGCAAAGCACTGGCGTGGTATTTCAGAGGTCCAAGGTTCAAGTCCTGCCGCAAGGAGATTTTTTATTATTTTTTAAATTTATTTTAATTCTGTGTATATATTTTTTTTATTAAATTTACAACAAAAACCTAAATAAAACATATAAATTTAAAAAAAATAAAATTAAAAAAAATTTTCCTGCGCCTGACATGAACTATGTTTTTGGACAAGCATTTATTTCCACATGTATGTTTTCTCTGCAATGAAATTAGATTTTCAAATTTGTAATTTATATTTTTAAATTGAAAAAATTATATTAACTTATTTATTTTTGGCTTTGGCAATTCAAAGGCAGATGTCGCTGAACGCTTAAGTTCTCCGAAATTGTCGAACTGGTAGGCCGTCGCTTAAGCACATACTAGTTAATGAAATTAGATTTTCAAATTTGTAATTTATATTTAAATTGAAGTCAGAGACCCAGAATAATAACTATTACATGGTGGAGTTTTAAAAAAGTCATCAAAATTCTCGTAAGAATTATAAGTCTTTTGATAATAATGTTTGAAACAAATTTTTTAAGTTGTCATGACTTGTATAATAAAAGTCTTGTGATAATAATTATCATTGAGATGAATATTTTTAAGTCTTTAAAGACTTTTATTTTGAGACTTTTATTATAAAAGTCTTTTCATAATAATTATGAGTGCGAAAATTTTTTTTCAGTCTTAAAGGACGGGGCTTGTGCAGGACAATTTCGGGATTAGTTCGGGACCATTTTGGAATTAGATCGGTCTAGTTGGGGGCCAGTTTGGGACTAGTTGGACATCAGATCGGAAACAGTTTGAAACTAAGCGTAGTTTGGGACCAGCCGGGGACTAGATTGGAACTATATTATATATATAGTCTCGGGCTGGACCCAAACTACTCCCCAAATAGTCCCGAACTGGTCGCCAACTAATCTCAAAATGGTCCTGAACAAGCCCCGTCTTTTACGACTTAAAAATTTTTTCGCACTCATAATTATTATGAAACGACTTTTATAATATAAGTCTCAAAATAAAAGTCTTTGAAGACTTAAAAATATTTATTTTGTCTGATAATTATTATTAAAGGACTTGTATAATATAAGTCCTTGAATAATAATTATAGATGACGTGAAAAATTTTTATCTCAATATAATAATTGTTTATTGACTTTTATTTTTGTCTCTTAAAATAGTTATATCTCTGATTGAAATAATTATATTAACATACATTAATTTAATTTGAATAATCTTAACCACCTCTAAGCATACTCGAATCCGCGATCTCAGCACCAGAACCGGTATTCACACGACGCCACAGCCGACATTCGTGAGAAAAGAAATCAATTGCGTTTTATTTTGACTTTGGCACTTCAAAGGCAGATGCCGCGGAAGTTCTTCGAAATTGCCGAACCAGTTAATGAACTAGTATTTTTACTGACTGGTTTGGCTTTTCACTGCAGGGTTATTTTAACTTTTCTATGTAGCAGTGCATACATTCATATATAAGTACATAGTCTTATGTAAAGTTGCACTATTCACGATTTCTTGTAAGAACAAAATACAAGCAAATAAAAAATACATAAACGAAGCCGTTGAACTTCAAGAAAAACTTTTGTTGTATTAGTAGCCATGCTGCATGTACGAACACATGCATAGATACATATCGATGGTCCTCTGGAATAACGACACAACTCAAAACTGAAAAAAAAAAATCTCTTACTACTGTAAAGAGCCTCATGTCTATAATCCTTGTCTAACCCATGTCTAATCCTTACTAGTTACTTTAGTAATCCTTACTTCATACTTTAGTAATCCTTAATACTTACTTTAGAAATCCTTACTACCTACCTTAGTACGGATTAGACAAGGCTTAGAGACATGGGACACTACGTAGTAAGGGTTTTTTCACGAGTTTCGAGTTGTGTCGTTATCGCAGATGACATGAAAACATTAAAGCACAGTCACACATACTTTTATATATAAAGTTGCGTCTGAGTCAATACGTCTTTGAACTTCTGACTTTGCCAATAATATAACAATTGCCAGACATTAGTTTCATTGCGGTATCCAAATACAGGCATCAAGGCATAGAGCAATAGACTCATGCCGATGCCGTCTGCTCCTGCAGCTATGTTGTTTACAACGGCAAAATTACTATTCATGCCTCGCCATTGTCGGGTGGCAGTACCTCTACCCCGCCGTTTTCGACTAGGTGATCAGGTTCATCTTCCCTACTAGTGTCATATTCAGTAGAGTGGGTGGACATCGGTTACTATGTTGCCGGGCTTAGGTTACGTTAGGTTGAAGTGATTTCCGGTGGGCACACTAGCACACTTAGTTTCTTAATCGGGCCAGTTGTGATGACCCCAAGGCATCTCATTACCCCCCTCAACTATAAAAACTAGTATCTACAGTTGACAAATTTGCCCAATCACCTTATCTTACTTCCCAAAGGTCCAAGAACCTCAGCCTACTCCTTCCTAATGCGTGACATTCGCAAAGCAAGTGCCTTATTGATTCAGTCTCCTTCTCGACTCCACAGCTCATACAGATGTCATTGAACGGAACTCCAAGTCTCTCCGTCTGTGTGTTGTGGTGACTGATAATTTGGTTAAAATAGGCCACCAATACTCGTAAAAGTATTGGCCTGACTAAAACAGCAAGGCACTGTAATGGGGAGACAAGCCTCATTTACATCCAATTGCACCTTTCCAAGTGTATATTGCTGCTGTAGCTTCCCGCACACTCCCAGACGTGTTCTATGCTCAGTTTAGTCTCTTATCCCGTATGGGTCCCAGATACTTATATGTCGCCGTGTTTGTTCTTGCATGAAGTTGCGCTGATCTTGAAACCATCCGTAAGTCATCTGACTCTCTTAACTTAACTCTTCGCACTTACTGGTTTTGACCACTATCTTACTGTTGAAGACACGTCTCGCTTTGCTCTTCAGCTCCCTAAATTGATCCCATAGAGCTCGCCATGCGTACGAACGCAGCATGGTCGTGATATTCATCGTCACACCAGTGGAAACTTGTCTTCCGTCTATTACAACATGGACGATTCAGTATCTCGTTTTTCGATTCATAGCTAATCATATAACCTGATGAATATCCTTTTATTTGCTAGCTAGTGCTGCATATTACCATATTCCGGACCCTCCGAAGCCTATCAGTCTGTTATCAGACGTTTCATCACATGGCATTTTCTTCACAGGATGGCAGCTGTACTGGACATCGCAAAGGCCTCATGCTTTGTCTACCTTGCTTCGTCCATGGGCGGTGCGGTCATCCTTAGTATTGCTGAGCTCATAGGGTCCCACTTTTTTAAATCCCCTATGTGGTGAAATGGTCACGTGGTTTAAACGAAGCGTTAAAGGTCAGAGGTGCCGAGAGATCCCAAGTCATTTAAACACTGAACGAATGGTTTGTTTAAGATTTGAAGTAGTAATTCTGTCTAGGCGGAACAGTCTGCCACCTCGACAGAAGTAATCCAGAATACCCTCCGCCATACTAACTAAAAGGAGAGAGTGAAGGGAGGCAGAAATCTTAAATCTTTACATGACAAATGTGGCACACCCGCATTCCCACATTCCCAGAGCCAAATTGGTTCATCCTTAGCTCGTCTGCTGCATAGTTCTCAGCCCTCTCAGTCTCTATACCCGGTACCACAGGTCATCTCGTCATTCTATAAAATATTACTACCTTTGAAGAAGTATTTTTGCACTTTAAAGCTCGGATTGCAACTTTGCTGACACAATAGATTGTGATAGACCGTGGCGAGTCTTATTGAGAGGGATAACGCGCCTTATTGGTTTTGGCTCAGCTTGAAAAACACTGCAATGGGCAGTAAGATGGAAGCGTTGATTCGATGAGACCTCTGTTGAGTTCATAACACTGCCTACTTTGTTTTCACCTCTGAACCACTAATAAAACTAGCAGAAAACCTTGAATCTAGGCCCCCGTGGTTTTCCATTCACTCCTGTAAGATATGCTTGAACGCAGAATATTTAAGTGTCCAAATCTGGGGTCTCAATCTGGTTGCGTCGCAGCTAACCTGCAGCTTGACTTATAGAAAGACGATTCAGTAGAATTTCATCAGTTATAATAGGTCAGGAGGTTTTAGCGCCCGTTATTAGCCGATATTTACATCCAATATGCTATACTCGGTTTCAAGCCCATATCTTTTTCCACGACTGCCTTAGAGGCATATAGGGCGCTTATAACTTTCTTGGTATGGTCGTCAATGTTCCGGTTTAAGTCCAGCCTTCTAACAAAATATTTTACCTTTGCAAAGAATAGTTGGATGAAAAGATGGTACCTTGTATTTCCTAGTGGGCAGTGCTATTTTGGTCTTAGTGGAATTTACGCTGAGTTTACATTCCTGAAGCTTATTCGGAAGACAAAGGCAAAAGCTCGCCTAAAGCCTGGATATGTTTTCTCAGCATTTCAAGGGTCATTTTACGGATATGACGGCAAGGCTGGTAGAAGACTCCTTGACACACTGAAGATGATTTTTTAAGTGCAAATAATAAAAAGAAAAACTTTTTGTATACTAATTCTAGCCTCACGCAGTGCATGCGTTTGATACCTAGAGTTTCATACAAGAGAAGTGATGCTGAACGGAAAACGGAAGAATATATATTTGCCTTTGTTTTATGTCTGAAGCGGTCATTCAATCAGAAATTTTCGCAATACATTGCAAATTGATGGAATGGGATGTGACATTAAAACACACAGCGTAGCCTTAGATATCTGCCTAAAAAATTTGCACAGTAAATATATGTACATAAGTTGATGTAAGCATTTTTGTCAATAAATTATACCGACACCCACAACGCTTATACATAAATTCTATGTATGTAATTGAATTCAATTGTGAGCCCACGCTGCTCGACCGCCAACATTTCCCTACAGTCATTCGACCAACATCAATCTCACTTTAAAACCAATAAAGCTGTGCAATCGGTTCTCTGAATAGGTTTTGATATGCGAAGTGAAAAACATAAAACCCTTATCAAACTGACTGGCTGTCAATTTAACTGTCAAAATGTTTAAATTTCCACAATAACAACAATTCTTGTAAATCCTCAAATGAGAAGAGACTAATGAAAAGATTTGAAACACACGAAAATTCGCACAAATATCCTCAACTCTTCCAAGCAAAAAAAAAGGCAAAGAGTGCCAAAAATTTACGACCATTGCAGGCCATCTATCCTAGCCTTACGCATTCATCTTGCTTTAACTCATTGAACAATATCGAATAATGTGCCATTTTTATTACATACACATGTCAGTATGTTTGATTTTTTTTTTCCGAATTTCGTCTGTCATCTTTTGCGTCCACTTTTTACTGCCATCTGTGTGTCTGCCGAGTGTCTGTTTACTTGTTAGTCATTTGTTTTAGCTGAAATTAATCGTGTGCACTGCAGTCTCAGTTGACACTTAGTTGGTGAGTTGGTAGAGTTTAGCAAAGGCAAATGAAAAAATGTTTATTTGTAAAAAAAGAAAATCCATCGAATCGAAATTCGATTGCACTTTACTCCACACAAACTAATAGCAGCCGCGGACAACTTCAACTACGCGCGTAAAATCCGCAGGCAAAAGCATCAACTGGCCAACCAACGCTTATGCCAGCTGAAGTTACCTCGGGTTGCAGTTGGCTAGCGTTGATTCTGATTGAGGCGCAGCGGAGTTGTATGTCGAATGTTGAGCGTAGAGAGCTTTGCGGTACACCGTCATTAGTGGTCCCATGTGTCACTTCAATGCCCCCCCCCCCGCACTTTTTTTTATTATCCTCGATTTCCTTTTTTGTGTTCCTCAAATGAAAATGTGTTGAGTTTTGTGTCGTGTCGCGTTACGTGCGTCTTTCGTAGGAAATTTGAAACTGTGAGCTCTGCAATCAAGTTCGCAATTTTTTCCTACGCTGATATTTGATCCGTGTAAATCGTTAATTTTTTTGTTCGCTTGGGGCTTTTGTGATTGAATAAAATCACTCGAAGTAATCTATGACTTTGGAAGTTTTGGTAAAAGCTTTTGCAAATTTTTTTTTTTCGAAGCGTGCATGGCAAAGTGATTTTCTTATGGAACAAGAATGCAGCAGTCAAGAGGCAAGGAGAAGTGTGTTCTTTTCTAGCTTGGGCATGTTGTAGAATTTCTACATTTGACACAAAGTCTTTGAACATAATAAGGCCGAAATATTTTTATTGAGTAACTCTACCAAGACCAGATAAGAATCGTTGTCAGTAGTCTCAACGAACTGCAGATGAAATATGATGGTTTCATTTAAACATGTTGTAAGTCTCTAGGTCATCGGGAAGTTGGTTAAATATTTAATGCAAAATTTGCCCCTAACAAACATACTTACATACATAAAAGTAGAGCAAGTTAAATAAATGCTTGTAAAAATACCTCATAATTCTAAACAACGTATAAAGTAGTAGTGTAAAGTAGCAAATTAAAATGAGCTTTCGGTTTTAATTTAATAAGTTATATAAATATTTTCCATTAAAAATTAGGTGGCAAACTTATCTATGTAGATAACCTTAAAATGCAAAACATTATATGAACACAAAATTTCATTAGACTCGTTAGAGCCGATCCCGAGAAACCTATGGATATATATAAAGGGTTCAAGGCACCTGGAGCAGATGGCATTTTCAGAGAGGATCTACTATCCACGCTCTTCAGAATCTAACAAGGTAAATTGAGAAGTCTTTGGAGGACAAAGAGCTGGCTGTGGGTTGTTTCTTGGATATGGAGGGCGATTTCGACAACATGGAACACTCTCTAATAGACAATTGCGTCCGGCGCAAAGGAGTTGATCAAACCACATGTCGTTGGATAGCAAACGTCCTTAAATCCAGAACCATTACATCCAATCAAGGAGAGGAAAGGGTCAGATTCTTAACTACGAAAGATTGCCCGCAGAGGGGAGTGATCTCTCCTGTGTTATGGTCGATCGTAGTAGATAAACTACTCTGCCCTCTTAGCGAAAAAGGGAATCGACGTTCAGGGCTATGCGGCTGACATTGTCATCCTAATCAGAGGTAGGCTCGAAGATACCCTCTAACCGCCTACAGAATGCTCTGGACATAGTCGCCAATTGGTTTAGAAATAATGGGTTCAATGTTAACCCGAAGAAGACTAGCATAGACATTTTCTCCTGGAAATGTAAAAGGCACAAATCAGTAGAACCATTCCTGCAAGGTTAAAAATTACATTTCTCCAAAGAAGTCAAATATCTAGGAGTTATCCTTGATGACAAGTTCTCATGGCATCCGCATCTAGATAAAACTATTCGAAAGGCCAGGGCCTTTATCTGGACCTATCGGAAACTTATGAGACGGAGCTGGGGTATCAGACCTAAACTTGCTAAGTAGGTGGATGTATGATGCCATCTCCAAACCCATTCTCACCTATGCTGTACCCGTCTGGTGGAAGAAGGCAGATTTGAAATCCACGCAGGCCAAGCTCAGTAAGCTGCAACGACTATCCTGCGTGGGCATCACTGGCGCGCTGAGAACAACACCAACTGCGGCTCTCGAGGTGCTTCTTGACCGGCCTACCCTACATATTGTAATAAAGAAAGAGGATCCACTGTTTACAGCAAGGCTCATCTCAGGGAACAGTATAGAGGTCAAGAAGAATGTACACCCTTCCATCCTCAGGGTTATAGAACAAGATGGGCTGCGCATAAGCTTTGTGGGCCGGTGTCTTCCGGTGTCACCAAACTTCAAGGTCTTTTTCCCCCGACAGTAATAACTGGGGCAACGAATGACCTAAACCCCGGAAGGACAGCCACATCTGGTATATTGACGGCTCAAAAACTGACCACGACGTCGGCGCAGGAGGCTACGGCATACAACCCAAACTGCTCCTTTTCGTCAGCATTGGGCCAGGTAACTCTGATTTCAGGCCGATGTTCACGCCATTGAACTTTGTCTGAGGCAGTATGTAGAAAGTGGGGAAACCAAAAAACACATTTACATACACTCGGACAGCAAAACGGCGCTCCTCGCTCTTAAAGCTCACGAGGTCACCTCATAGGTGTGGGACTGTCTTCAAATTTTATTACTGATCGCCTCCAGGAACCGGGTATACATCATATGGGTAGCGGGTTCCGGGCAATGAATTGACAGATATTCCCGCCAGAAAGGGGGCTACACAGTGATTCATAGGCCCAGGACCCTCTACCGATCTGCCATGGAACTCCGTTAGGCGAAACTGCTATATCTGGATGAAGAACGAAGCACAACGTTACTGGAAAAATACGGAAGATAACCGACAGGCCAAGTCTTTCATTCCAGATATATAAACAAGGAGAATAGAAGAACACCTTCATCTCAGTAGGCATGAAGTAAGAATTGTTACAGGCTTTCTTTCTGGCCACTGAAGGCTAATGAAACACTTGTCAAACATAGGAGTTGACAACTCTGACTAGTGTAGATTAAGTAACGAAGAACAGGAAACAGCAGAGCACATTATGTGCCACTGTGAAGCTCTTACCAGGACCAGACTTCGCTTCGTACTTAGAAGCACACGACCTAGAAGCACAGGACCTCGCGAGTTTTCTTAGCAGTATGTGCGTGGACATGGAGGAAAATGCTTTTCATTGGAAAACGCAAAAATATGACTTACCAAATCGTGCATCCTTTGGTCGTATAACCGGCTACCGCCTTCGACCGGGAATGGGTTAAACTGACCGGAAGTCCATTTTTTTAAGGGACACACATATGTACATGCTTTTACCACAGATTCGGATTCTGCGCACAAAAATACATACCTTTTGTTTGAAACTTGACTCAATCGTTTCAGAATTAAAAACCAAGCAGAACACTAAAACATGGTAAAATGTACATTAGGGAGCACAGCGGGATCGCATTGCTAAAAATTTTGTTAAAACGGCAATTTTTTGCTTTTATCCTTACATTAAGCAGATCCAATGCATGTATTCTCATTCCCAAATATTTTTTAAATAACAATTTTTTCCATACACTTATTTCGGCGAGTCAATTTCTTTTCCTAGTTGTTTTTTGCTCAGTATCACGGTGATCGATAAAATAATGGCGCTTATTTGAACCGATGTTTGAAATTCTTTTAACTCAGTTGCGACCTCTAATGCATCAATGCATTTCAAAAACGAAGAAGATTATTTCTCTAATGATTCTTGTAGCAATATCCGCCGCTTTTGATGTGTTAAAAAAAATCATACACTGCTCTTAATGTGCCGAACACATTACCATCGCAAGTTCTTGATATATGTACATACATAGCTAAATTTAAGGAATGTGTAGCATAAAGCACATACATACATATGTAGCCAACGGAAATTTTTGCTATGAGTGAGCTTGTGTTCCTTGCAAGTAGCCACTAATGCTTGCTGTACAACTTTTATTTTGCTCATATGTGAAAAGGGTAATAGGGGCCGGGGGTTAACAACCAAATCCCCTCTTCGTTACGCCCCTGATGAGAAATCATCTTAATCTTAACTCTGGCCTTAATCTTATCTTTAACCTTAAGATCAAACCTAATCTTAACCTTAATTTTAATCTTTGCCTCTGCCTTTGGTTACATGGCATACGCAAGTAAATGAGGAAATTTAATTAAGTACCAATTAATAGATTAATTGAAAAGCTACAACAAAACTATCACACTTCACATAGTTTTGGGATTACAAAAAATGGAGCAAAGGTTGTGGTTTGAAATATTTTGAACAGGATTTGCCACCTGTTTACGGACTTAAATTCAGTGTATACAATAGGTTAAATAAATTACTAAAATTTGGATATGAATCCAAATGACTTTGAAACACACTGTATTTCTAAACTGCATGTAGAAGGGATGCCACCTGTTTTAGGAACGAAATTCAACTTGTAATTAAGAGAATTAGTTAATTGGAATATGTATGAAATAACACTGTACAGCACTCGGCTGGGTATTGGACCGAACCAATTTTTTTAAGAGATTGAGTCATAAGTAAAAAAAAAGTCAGTTCCCCGTTTTTCGAAGTTAGCCTCCGAAATCGAGATATGGGCCTTCGAAGTTCGAAATTGGACCTTTGGTAAAAAATTATTTTTAATTATTACATGCAAAAAGCAAAAAAAGTAAAAATACAGACGTGGTCCGCCTTTTTCTCTTATTTATATTGTATATAACTTTTTTTGTGAAAACTTATATTACAGGTGCTATAACGGGTCAAAAGTCAGATCTTCGAAAAATTAAAAACCTAATATTTCAGAAAAGTTTGAACTGATTTTTAAAAGATTCATATCGTTGTAAAGGTGATTTAATTTTTTTTTCTTGTGATATGCATATTTGTATACCTCTTGAATACAAATTTTAGAAAAAACACATTTAAAGGGAAAAATACCTTCTTTTGTATAAACAAAATATTTTAAACAAAAAAACTACAAATCGATTTTTTTTTTAAATTGGTATCGTTGTAAAGGCGATTAATCCCTCTTCTTCTTCGTTTGTGTATAAAAATTGGAGAAAATAACACGTAAAAGGAAAAAATACAAATTTTTTCATATAAAAAAAAAATTTACAAAAAAATTACTAATTAGTAATACAATTGAATACCGTATTTAAATAAAACAAATGATGTATAGTGTTTTAAGCGTTCATTTGTTCTTGTTCACCCACAGCCCTGTTAAAAATAAAGCAAAAGTATATGTAACAGAAGTCTAAGTCATATAAAAATATAAAAACACCATGGTTTTTCAATTTTTACATAACAGGTTATATATAAAAATTAAAGATAATTTTCTGTTTTACTTAAATAAAGTATTCAATAATATCACGAATTAGTAATTTTTTGTTTAAAATATTTTGTATAAGAAAAAATTGGTATTTTTCCTTTTAAGTGTTTTTCTCAAATCCTTATATACGAAGTATACAAACATGCATATTAGAAGAAAGGGGATTTAATCGCCTTTACAACGGTGTTTCAAAATCGGTTATTAATTTTTTTGTATAAATATTTTTTTATAAAAAAAAGGTATTTTTTCATTTAAATGTGTTTTTTTCAAAAATTTTTATATACAAAGTATACAAATATGCATATCAGAAGAAAGAGGATTTAATCGTCTTTACAGCAATCCCAATCTTTTAAAAATCGGTGAGTAATTTTATTGTTTAAAATATTTTTTTTTTTTTATAAAAAGATATTTTTCTTTTAAATGTGTTTTTTCTAAAAATTTTATATACTAGGTATACAAATATTCATATCGAAAAAGTAAACCACCTTTTCAACGATATACATTTTTTAAAAATCAGTTCAAAATTGTTTGAAATATTAAGTTTTTAATTTTTCGAAGATCTGACCTTTGACCCGTTATAGCACAAAAAAAGTTATATACTATATAAATAAGAGAAAAAGGCGAACCACATCGGTATTTTTTACTTTTTTTTAACTATTAAAGGAATTATTTAAAGATGGGTATCCAATGGCACGAGTTTAAAAAGGTTTTATTTCTGAAACTATATTAAGGAGGGTGGCCACGTATTTAAAAAATCTTATTCAAATTGATTCATCAGGTAATTGAAATTTGTGTCACAAGGTTAGACAAAAGATATTTACTTATTTCTTAACTACATATATTAAGGACGTTTGAAAAGTCGAAATTAGTTAGCTTATATACAAGTCCAAATACGAAGGCAATGCGAAGATAAGCACGAACACGGAGACGAATAGTAATGTTAGAAGTAATACAAATTTCTATAGTACGAAACGAAATAAAAATTAATTAATTATTCATACTCGTCATGGCATATATTTATTAGCTGATGGCACGTATGTTTGAATTTATGGTGGGGTTATTCATTTAATTAAATTCAATACAATAAAAAATCCCCACAGCCCGCAGGTCAAGACGAAGGCGCTTTGTATTTAATCATGTGCTTATTATTCAATTTACCCGTACTTACAAGTACATACTATAATATACACGCACTTGCATACCTGCATAATTTTGTCTACATACTTAACAATTTAGTCCATGCAAGTATTTCAGTTTCATTTGCCCTTCAGTGAAATTAAAAGCAAAAATGTCTCGAATCCTTACTATGTCCTTGTCATCATGTCAGCATGCTTCCACAGCATACAGGCATAGCATAAAAATACTTTGACGGTAGAGACATTAAATACCTTTGTAAGTTGAAGGACGCCAAACCAAACCCATACAGAATTTCTCACAGAATTCTTGGCAAAATAAAACATTAGCGTATTTTTAAAAGTATATGAAAATATGAACATAACTGCATTTATTTAAGAAAAATCATTTGATAATTTTCTTAGCTAATTTGAATTTCATAGGTATCTAGGAATTAATTAGACCTGAGCCAAAATACTGGATCTAACAATACAAATAGGATATCAGGGGCCTCAGCGAACGTAAGTAGATATCCCTTTCTTCTTGGAATGTGCCGTAAGCAGCCACTACAACCTGGCCAAAGCCTATCGACCAGGCCATCAATCGTTGGCGTCTAGCTCAACCAACGGGAGACCCAGGAAGTATGCTACTGCGCAGGGTTAGTCCATTGGGATAGGGATGCTAGTTGGGTGGGGTTTATGGGGAATGCGAAGAAGTGTCGCGCTCAAGTAGGAATTTATCCTGCTGCAATAGTCAGACCGAAGTGCTAGCTATGGTGGTGCGAGTCTCCCGAGGCAGACGAAGCTCTGTTTCGTCCACGCCAGGTCGTTGTGTTTAGTTTTCACAGATCGCGAGTCGGTGTAAATCTAGACCGGCTCTCTGTGAACGTCGTTATATATCGGGTCTAGACGTGGATTTATGAATCTCTAGACTTCGTCTGTCAGTTCGTATAGATGCCTTTTGACATGCTTAGGCGAGGGCCCTGCTGCAAGCAAGTGTCTTGTCGGGTGCCCGCGTTTGTGTTACCGTACTAAGAACTGCTCTTAGAGCATCACATTACGCTGCTTAACTGGGAGCATTTGTGCCTCGTCGTGAAAGTGGTACTGCGACGACATCAGAAGACATCGGGTTGCGGTCCGGAGTGCCGTGTTCTGGCATGTCTGTAGCTTCGTCCACTGCATCCTGCTAGTCCCCAGCTACCACACGGGCACTGAATAGTTTAGGACCGGCCTGTTAATTGCCTTTTATGTTGCCAACAAAGTTTCTCTGCTTTGCCCCAGGTGCTGTCGGCTAGCGACTTGAGGACCTTCTTGCCGTTCTGCACTTTATTTACAAATGCGGTTGTATGTGCCAAGAATTGTTGGGTTATTCACCGTTGGAATTGATTCGCCATCGACGTATATTTCCAGCTTTAGTCAGACTCCTTCGGCCAGGCAGTTTAATTTTCCTGGGTTTGCTGGTTTTGCCTCTGAAAATTACTGACGAATGTCGCCCACTCAGATAATTCGCCGACAACCGTTTGAGCCCTTGTGGGAGAGAGGAAGCCTCAATATCTTCTTGTAGTGTGGAGTAGTTGACGTTGTCAAACGCCGTTGGCAAATCCAGCGCTACTGGGATTTTTCTCTCAAAGAGGGGTCTCGGTTAAGGCCAAGAGTTATGTGGATATTTATAGCGTTAGGTGCTGTTACTGTGCTTTAAACTTTACGGAACGCATGCTGATGCGTCGATGGTGTCGGGTGGTACGTATAGTTCGGGAGTAGCAAGGCCTCAAGTGTCTTCGGTACCGGGAAAAGGAGTGTTATCGTGTAATGAGACTCTCCATTTTTGCCGGTTTCCAGATATCTGAAATGATGAGACTGGCCATGAATTTTTTTCCAGCATCTGCATGCGTCTGTTCCAACGGCTTTGGAGGCTTTCGTCTTCCCGAAGGCTACCTGAACCTCACCGCTGGTAAAAGCAGGAGACCCACTTGGTATTGACAGTTTGCGCAGCCTTCTGGTCACTCGACGTTTGGCTTTGTCCACCGGAGGATCCGACGAAGCATGGTCAACGAAAAATATTTCCACTCTGTCGTCGCGCTTCGTCGGGTTGGACAGTGTCCTCATGGTCGACTAAAGGTTACTTACACCAGAGGTGAAGTTAGAAGTCCTCAGATGCTCCTCTCACTTCTTACGCTTTTGTACGCCTGCGGAACTTACGTTCACCTACATGAAAGTCGGTTGTTGTGGGAGGGGCAGAGAAGGTGCTATCAGTAACTTCCGCGAAGTGTGGTGTTGTCTACCGGCCATTTGTTGTGTGTGCTCCTGTTGGGGGCTGCCTTGTGGTGGTAGTGGGCGGCGTCGGAAAAGCGGTTGTTACGGTATATTCTGGACCGACACACCGAGCAGACTGTTGGAGGAACTAGGGGCTGTTGGCGGCTGCGTGTAGGTGATGGTGTGGTTGTGTTTGATCTGTGCAATGTCTTTCTATAGCTGTGTTGTTTTGGCGGGTGGTGCAGTAAATTTTATGTTGCTCAGTTTGACTCTAGTCTGCCGTGGAGGCGGTTCGGTTTGTGCAGCATGGGGCCACGAATGACGCGGGCCACTGCCGGTGAATCCGGACACCTGAGCATATTCTGAGATGGTTCCACCCGTTGCAAGTATTGCGCCTGCAGGTATTGCACCTGACTGAGGTGGACTTTGGTTGTAATCGTTTCTAGAATATGCAGCAGATATATGTTTCTGGTCCAAGGTTTGACTCGATGCCAACCCTGAGCAGAAGAATGCGGAGGAGATGTCGCCCCATGTAATAACAACGTTTGAGAGATTTCGCCGACCTAAACTGGGCTAGATCGCCGAAACAACAGCCCCTGGGCTAGAACAACCTGGGTCATTCTGGTACGTAGAGCCGGCTGTCGTGTGAATGGTCCTGACACGTCATTTATTACAGGTGGTGAAGGCGTGTGCTAAGAAGGAAAAGTAAAAAATGGCTACAAGGTGCTTGACCGTCGGTGTATTGGCGCCATAGACGCCGGGTAAAAAGTCTAGACTTTGACGTCCACAGCATTTTTACCACACCTTAATAAAGAATATTTTTGGAAAAAATTAAAGTTTTATTAATTTTTTAAATAAATTCAAAAAAAGTTTTTTCAGAAATTTCAAAGTTTAAAGGTAATTTGATTATAACAATAAAATTTTAAATTTTTTGAATGATCAATTAGCTAAAAAAAAAATTAAATACTTTAAATTTCTATTTTAACATCTGATATCATCTTTGATTTTAATTTACGTCACAGTTTTAACACAGTTGTAATCAGCACAAAAAGTTGGATCGAGCCTCATTTTTATATATCAATACTCATTTTTATATATTTATATATCAGTAGCTAAACGGTCAATATTCTTTACTTAGGGCCTGTGCGAATCAGTAGAAAAGTTCTATGGTGAAAAAACTTTTTTACTATGGTGAAAAAATTCTACATTTCTGCTGTACCAATTCGTAACTTGTTACTGGTGGAAATTTTTGACAGTTGCTTTGGTGCAAAAGAAGTTGAGGAATTAAAATGCAGCAATTATATAAAAAAAATATCTGCCTTTACTGACTTTAATTCTTCTAGAACTGAAAGCCTTACACATATTAGACGTCTTAGCAATAACATTAGAACAAAAAGTGTCAAATTTTTCACTAGCCCTGCCGGCTCGGAAATTTTCATTCACCTCATAGCTGTCAAAAATTTATAATCAGAAGTAGTTCTCCATCAATTAACACAGGTCCTAAGCCTAAAGGCGAAATTAGTCAACGACGTAGCGTAAACGTAAGTAGCAAAATGTCAAATTTATGGTTGATAGAGAGCGAGAGAAGCAATGGCAACGTCACCGTCATGCGATGGTGAGTTTTCGTTAACACGCAAATCCCATAAGGTTGATCCTGTCAGCGTCAACGTACGTTTACGCAATGTCGTTGACTAGTTTCGCATTAAAAGTAAAGCACATCCGAGTGCAACTCTGTGCTTTTAATGAGAGAATTAGCCAATCTCAGCTGTAGCCAAATGTCATGAACCCATTAGAACAGACCTGACCGGTTGAGAAGCACCCATTTGTAATAGCAATTAGGTTCATTCCTTATCTTTTTGGACTAAAATCTGAAAAGTGTCAAAATGCCAGAGCGTAAGCAAAATGCGCTCACTAAAAGAGAGTAACAGGAAAAGTAAAGGAACGCAAAAAACCAAATTTTTAGTCCAAAGAATGGCAACAACAAAACTAACGTCAAATAAGAACAGAAATGTATGTACAAAACACATTCACACAAGCACAAGCACAATAAACACTTGCTATATCAATTATTTTTTGCCTCCTTCCAATTTCAATTCATTTCTTTTACTTTTTAGATTATTCTCACTTTTTGCGTATTCTTTAATTTCCGTTAATTTAAATTCAGTTGAGTTTGACACTTTTCAGGATTTTGCCAGAAAAAATTCTTCTGACTAAATCTGACTACTTCGGACTGATGAGAGTCGCTCTCACTGACTGTTGCTCTCTCATTTTTGCTGTCATTTCCGAGTTAAGGAACGCTTTTTGGACTAAATCTGACTACTTCGGACTTTTTCTGACTATTTCTGGGAGATAAGGAACGCGCATATTGAGAAAAAAGTGTGTGACGTTTGATATTTCTGTTTTGCTTCTTTCTTTATGTGTATTTTGTCGGTGGTTTATTTCAGTGATTTTTAAGCGATTTTCAATTCATGTGCAAATGTAATTAAAATGAAGTGCCCGGTGATTGGTTGCAAAAACATTTACAAAAATAATAAATTGGTTAGCACAAATATGTGCTACAAAATTGCTTGCATTTTTTTCTTTATGCTTCGTCTTCATATTCTTTGTTTACTTTTCAAAGAAAATAACATGGCGCCGAAATTATAAACGTCATCATGCTAGCGCCGAGACAATGGAATTTGTAATTTTGACAGGGCGTTACGGGTTGAAGTTGCATGCAGAGGACGAAAAGGAAGAGGGAGGACAAAAATGTGAAAGAGGGAACGAGAGGAAATGAGAAAACGTCAAAAATTACGCTGCGTTGATTTGGGGATAACGCGCTGACACTCGTTGACAACCCTGCAAAATCGCGACTACTCCATGCATGCATGTAAAGAGTACTCCCGAAGTACCAAGGAGTACTCCAAAATTAACCACACTTCATATAAAAAATATGGTCCAATTAACATTCCGATGTCCTAGGGCAGGACCATATACTCCATCCCTGCATTACATCAGAGTAGCACAAAACTACTCCAACATATTAACAATGGCATTGTTGTTATATTTTTTCGTTTGTACACGCTTTTGTACTTCACTTCTCAAATGCTTTTTTGAAATTAATAAAAACCAAGACAAAAATTAAAAATTACATGTTGCCTCTGACGGCATTCGAACCCGAACATGCTGGGAGCTAACAACTAATAGCTAGCATCTCTACACGTTCAGCTACAGCCAGACATGCAAATGTACTTTCAAATGCTTAACTTCAATCACATTTCGTAAAAACACGAGCAGTGATCGGGTAACAATAAGCTGGTCCAGAGACACGAGTTGGCCCGCTACAGCATGACAGAGAAGCACTTACTCCAATATACCACAAATAGACTACGTGGTACAACGATTTTTGCAGGGATAGACTACATGGTTCCACGATTTTTGCAAGGTATGTCAGATCAACATTAAATCAGTCGAATTACACTCGCTGACATTCGCTAACATTAGTTTTGAAATGATTTAAGTTTGCACACCATTCCGTTGGCAGTCTCCCACAAAAAACGTATTGCAAACGAAAAATATTTCCATAAAAAGTTGGTTATGGTCAAAGTTAACTCGTCATGTTTATTTTATTGTGTTCCATGATATAATATGTATACACTGAGTTCGTTTAAATCTCTTTGCTCCTTTTTCGGGAAAATATTGGTAGATTTTTAGACTTTGTTGGTAGAAATGGTAGAATATAAAAAACAGCTACAAAGTTGGTAGATCTACCAATAAAGTGGTTAAGTCCGTGCACTGGTTATCATATACTTTTCT
Source organism: Rhagoletis zephyria (assembly GCF_001687245.7). NCBI lineage: Eukaryota > Metazoa > Arthropoda > Insecta > Diptera > Tephritidae > Rhagoletis > Rhagoletis zephyria. The sequence goes on along the minus strand of NW_016157136.1, from coordinate 174,499 downwards.
AGTAAACATTTGCAGGTTCCAGTTAAAATTAGTACTGACTATTGGTTACTATACAAACCTAATATATAACGCAACGCCTTGCGCTCCAATTTCGGAACGGCAGTTAAACGTTTGACAGCCACTGTGCGAATCATGACTGCAATTGCGCAGCAACACTAGCTTTGTCTCCTTTGCACTACAACATTCAGCGATTCGCCAACGCTAATAAAGTAATGTCAGCAGCAACGAAGTTGCGGTCGAAGAATTTTTCCCTGCTGTCAGATTTTCCAATTGACAAGCGCGGTGCCGACCGATTTCTGCCCAAGTTTTTGTGTATTCTCTCTGCTAGAAAATTGTGTTTTTATAAGAATTTCCTTAATAAATCTGCGAAAAAGTTTAACCAATGCCAGATTAACATGGCATACGTGTAAAAATGTAAGTTTATATCTGCAATGCATTAAATATTTGGCTATCACGACCGGAAAAAGGAGCATCAGCAGCGCAGGCGGCAGACGGTTAACCAACCGTCTTTGGTGACAGATCGAAAATCGATTTTTTCATGCAAAGTTCATAGAAATTTTTCGGTACTCTACTGCTCGTCGTTTATAAAAGTGGTTTGTAGCATAATTAAATATTCGATGAAATTTCTTGTTAAAATAATTTTTCAAGTTAAGTTGCATTATTTGCCATTATTTTTCTGCGTACTATTGTTAACGCCCTTTCCATTACAGCACAACGTGAAGAATTGTATCGGCACCCGGCTTATAATTTAGGAAATAGCGTTAAGTAAATAGTTCACAAAAACAATTAGCGAATAAAGCAAACAATCAGGCCAACAAGAATACGCGTTCCCCAACACGTCCAAAAGCGATATCATTGTTTCACAGCAGCTAGTTACGTACGCTAGCAGCATTGGCGGCTAAATCAATAACACATCATCTCAACACCCGAGCCACGCATAACAACAAATCAAGTCATAGGGCAGTCAGTCAGTCGTTGCAATTGTAAATTTTTTTACAAAAGCAGATAATTTGTATTACAAAGGTAAGCACATACATACACTGCTTAATAAGGTCATATGGGGAGAATGCAGCAAAAGGATATGCCGCATTGTCCTCAATGTAACAAAAAAGAAAGAAGTTTGTCGGTTTATCCACACAATACATACAGCGGCTGCGGCGAGTACGAAATCGAAATAGTCGTGCAGGCATACGACGAGCCGGCGCCGAGCTAAGGCGGTGGGTTTTCCCCCCAACTTAAATTTTTTGGCTAACGTAAAACAGCACAATCAATGAAAGTAACAAAAGGCCGTGATGGCTTTAGTGAAGCTGCTGCGCAGACAGTGGTTAAACAAAAGCAAAGTCCTCTGTATCAAAAGGGCTAACCAACGATTTGTCTAATATGTACACACAAACATACATATGTACATAAATGCATTGATGGCTACTATTAGATAAGCAGATAAGAGTGGTGATAAAAGCGATTATAGACATTACATATAATCGTCAATGGATAATGAAAAATTGTTATAAAGTGCTGTGGCAGAAATGGCCCACTGTTGAAAGTATAACAGGAAAGATCATTTAAAACCCACTTTGAAAAGATTTTATAATATAATTTTTGCAGTCATAAATCTTTTGGTATAACTTAAAATTTCGAATATCCATCATTTGTCTTAAAGCTTCACCGGAGTTAATAGAAGGAATTGGTAGAAGCAAAATGGCACTGAAGATGGCACTATGCCGAAACCGGTTTGTCTCCAAACCAAATTTGACAAGGGATGACGGAAACTCGTTTCAAAATATATCAATACATTATCGTTTATTCTCGATTTATTCTTATTTAGTTTGTATTCTAATTTTTGTTTATTAAATCCGTTCCAAACTTTTGACTGAACTTCTTAATCTCTTCCACAGCAACTCCCGACTTTTAAATTGTATCACAAATCAATGAACCATCACTAATTTGCAACGAAAAATGAACGTGTGAATCAACTTCAAACCTATTAAAATTCAAACAACCGAAAGCAAAACCAAACCAAAACGCAATGAGTACCCGGCATTACACCATTGAGGTGGGTGATACGAATTTTACAATCCTCAATCGGTATACAAATTTGAAACCGATCGGTTCGGGTGCACAAGGCATTGTATGTGCTGCCTACGATACTGTGACCGAGCAAAATGTTGCCATTAAAAAATTATCAAGACCATTCCAAAATGTTACACATGCTAAACGGGCTTATAGAGAGTTTAAGTTAATGAAATTAGTAAACCATAAGAATATTATTGGTTTACTCAATGCATTTACACCTCAACGTAGCTTGGAGGAGTTTCAAGATGTTTATCTTGTTATGGAGCTCATGGATGCAAACCTATGTCAAGTCATACAAATGGATTTGGATCATGATCGTATGTCGTATTTGCTATATCAGATGTTGTGCGGCATAAAGCACTTACACCTAGCCGGCATAATACATAGAGATTTAAAGCCATCAAATATTGTGGTTAAAGCCGATTGCACACTTAAGATATTAGATTTTGGTTTGGCACGCACAGCTGGTACGACATTCATGATGACACCATATGTGGTCACACGTTATTATCGTGCACCTGAAGTTATTTTGGGCATGGGCTATACAGAAAATGTGGATATTTGGTCTGTGGGCTGCATAATGGGTGAAATGATAAGGGGTGGTGTTCTATTCCCTGGCACTGATCATATTGATCAATGGAATAAGATTATCGAGCAATTGGGTACTCCGTCTACATCATTTATGCAGCGTTTGCAGCCAACTGTACGTAATTATGTTGAAAATCGGCCACGTTATTCCGGTTATTCATTCGATCGACTTTTCCCAGACGTACTCTTTCCAAATGATAATAATGAGCAAAGTCGACGAAAGGCATCCGAAGCACGTGATTTACTTAGCCGTATGTTGGTGATTGATCCCGAGCAACGTATTTCGGTGGAGCAAGCACTATTACATAGTTATATAAATGTTTGGTATGATGCCGAAGAGGTAAATGCACCAGCACCTGAACCATATGACCATAGCGTCGATGAAAGGGAACATACCGTCGAACAATGGAAGCGACTTATATACGAAGAAGTTATGGATTATGAGGCACACAATACCAATGCGCCCGTAAATACTACGCGGTAGACCCTGAATTAATTAGACATGGCATACTAATGCTTCTGAGCAACTCTTAATGTATATAAAATATAAGAACAATAAAAGCATTAATACTTTCAAATGATAAAGTAAAATAAAGTAAACAAAAAATTATTAGAGATCAGCTTGTTTCGCCTCTCAAACAAAAAAGGGATCAAAATGTATGTTCTTATTTGCAGCAGTGCTATTTTTTAGGAATATTTACAATGCAAGCAATATAGTATGCAGTAATGGAGTATGCTATGGAAGAATACAGTACAACAAATATTTGATATATGAGAAAAACGCAGAAAGTGTAACACATTCAGTAAAAAATAAAAATAAAATATCGCTATCTTAAACTCAGCATTTTTCACAGAGTCTTGAAAGCGCAACCATAGAAGGGTATAATGGCATTATACAGCTTTGTTAATGTTTTTTTTATAGGAAATGAATTGAATTTTAACATTTATGATTAAAATATAATTTTAAACTAAAAATTAAACCTTAAGTGAGTTTTAAATTACCTATTTATAAAATTTAAAAGCAATTATTACTATATCGGCAAAAGGCTGCACTGAAAGAAGTAAATTCATAGAAAAGCTTATGCAAAAACGAAAATTATCTAGTTCCCGTGTATTAAATTAAATTGCATATGGGCTAATAAGGTTCACACTAGCCTAAAACAAGTTTCACTATTTATCTCTTTGCTGAGTAGTTACAAATGCAAACTCAAAATCAATGTGTTTGTTGTTTAGATTATCAAATTAGTTTTAGTAGCATAAAATTTGGTCGCAATCCTCGTGGTTGAGTTTATGCATACATACATGTGTGCATTTGTTAAGATGTAAGAGTGGATTATAAATATTTTCTAACTTGCTATTTTTAGATCAAAGCGCAGACGTTGGGGGGATGTGTTAAATTAACATTTGTTATGAAATTGCCCAGAGAAGAGCAGTCTGACAACTTTCTAATGTACATATTTATGCATGGGTGTAAAATGCAGTGAAGTGAAAGAGAATTTTTGTGAAGAGTTGTTGGAGGGTGGATTTTGTAGTTAGAAGTACATGTGCACATACATACATATGTGTGTATGGATGTGTTTATTAATTAAAATTTTTTGTAACATTTTAAGCCACGCAAATTGATTAGACCGCCAAAAATGTAAATCAGTGTTTTTGGTATTCGTAGCTAAACTTTGAAATCAAGACAAAAATGTATGTATTATATTTAAATACAATAAATTAGTATTGTAAGCTTGTTGTGCCAGCATTGACCGAATAATTGGCTTATGACACCACCTCTTGAATGTCCATCGAAATGACGATGCTCGCTAGTGCTTGGTCAATGACTGCAACTTTGGCTGAATATTATCTTCGTATTGCGTTGAAACAGTCGGGAATCTACGCAAAGGGAACGACTGCCAAAGTATTTCAGAGAATTTGTATGCTGTTACTGGATGCAGATTACCGACAGGCCCATAACTTATGGATTCAAAAGAAATTACATATGTTCGAATGTATTACTTTAGAAGACGGAGCGTAATCATTATAAGTAAATTTAAATCAGCATTCAATCATTTTGTGTTTTTTTTCGCTTAAAAATAATTACAGAGTTTTATATTTTAGCTCAACGGAAATAATTTTTTCGTTGAGAGATATTGGGTTTTATTTTTCCAATTAAAAATAATTAAAGTTAAAATGCCACATAGACGCAAACTGAAATCTTGACCTGAAATTTTTGAGGCTCTCCTTTTATTAGGGTGTCGCTACCTTTGAAAAAGACACGTTGGAAATGACGCCAGTATAGCTTTTGATTTTTTTTTACCCGATCATTGTTCTTAAGCGAAAAAATCCTAAAATAATCATTACTTTTGATCGAAAAAATAAAAATTAAGTAATAATAATTTCATTCGAGCGAAAATGTAAATATTAAAATAACATAGATTACACTAGGACGTACGAATACAAAGATCTGAAATTTATTAAAATTGTTTTGTTGATTTTTTGGTAAAAATTAGGGACATGCGATTAATCGCTTAAATAATTTTTTAATTTGTCACAATCCCGATTAATCAGATTCTAATTAATCAGTCCTGAGTAATTACTGTTTACTCATAAAAAACTAATTGCACTCTAAAGCGAACTTGTTTGTTTCAAAGCAAATAAAGATTTTTTTATAATATGCAATATTTTTATTATTAATATGTATTTTACATATGTATGTATGTATAATGCCAAGCGAACATGTTACAGGGTTGCTCCTGGAAATGAAAAACTACATATTTGTATATATCGGGGAAAATGCTACTCCCTGGGAGTTAATTTATTAAAGGGTTTCTTTCTCGGGAGAAACAAATTTTTGGAAAACAAACTCCCCGGGAGTATTCAGAATAGCTTCTCCTATAAAATATAAAATTTGGTGGTTAGGTCCTTTGTGAATTAAAGGTAACGATATGTATGCATATGTATATAAATTTTTTTTTTTTACGGGTTGCTCGTTTACGACGGTTAAGATTCGAGCCCAGGCTATGACTACTCAGTTTTCTGATTAATAAAATTAATTAGTGTCCGATTAATAAAAAATGTATCAAAATAGAGAAATGAATCACTTTGAAGAATAAAAAAATTATTATTCTTTGATTAATTAATGAATCAGGTTTCGCTTATTCAGCTTAATCGCGAATCCCTAGTAAAAATTACAAAAATTATGATTATTTTCCGTCCCTAGCTTAGAAAGGTTTCTTAAAAATATAGTCGCATAAATAGAAATGTATATAAAACGTTTCATGTTTAACCGGCTAGATGCAGTTTAAGGCAGTTTAAATTTTAAAGCATAGTTTTATATGTAGGTACATCTTTTTGAAAACCACTTACATCTCTCAACTGCTGCACTTTATACATAGTTTCATTTATGCTTGTAACTGCTTCGGCGATTTTTCTCTCTCTTTTTAAATAAAAACTTTGAAAACGCATCCATTGCATTTATTTTAAACACTAATTGCATTGTATGAAACACTCTTCACTTCTTAATCGCATCAGAATTGTCTTAAAACCAATTGGCGCACATTGCTTTCACCGCCATTTTTCACTAGTTTATTTTTCTACTACACACGCTCTCCACACTTCACTATTAACACTGGCTCTTCCTATTTACAAATTTATACACCATTTGCATTCACTTTAATTGCAATTTGCATAAAATAGTTAAAGAAAACTTCGATTTTTTACAACTCCCTAAAATTTTCACTTGCCGATTACAAACAACGCAGGGTGGGTAACTGTTCCACTAAAAGCGGATGTGCCAACTGATCATGATTTAGGGTTGCCATGTTGGCTAGGAAAACCATTTATTCAGGGAAACGGAAATATTTCCGCAAATATATAAATGTTTGAATTAACGTACATGAACACCTTGCCCGCGTGCGTTCCCACGACAGTCGGGTCTACGTAACCGGAACGACCCAAATTCATATCTGGTAAGGACTGTCACTCCAAAATCATTTCCCGAAAACTCTTTGGGGAATTTTGTATACTACTACAATAACAACAATAACACCTTGGTAGTTTGTGGGAAATTTGGGGTACGGTTTAGTACGTTGCCGATCTATTTCGAGGTATTGCGGCCAAAGGGGTGACCCGATCCAAAACAAATTTGCACACACTAGTAGCGAAGGGTCTACACATTATTTTAGCACCCACTTTTGTAATTTTTGGTCACTAATTTATTTATAATTTGGGTTAGAAATATGCCCTTTTTTGTAAAATTCGGAAATTAGCGTACATTTATCACTCCTATTCTCCTTAAAGTAGCCACTTCACCAATATTTTTTTATATTCTCCCTGACTTTACACTTTACTCGATGAGTCATAACTTTCTTTATGACTTTAATATTAACCAATTAAGCACAATTTATTAAATAAAACACCTTCTAAATCATGCGTCTGACTTTGGTTGCATATGCAAATTAAATGGCGCAGTTCAGCTGTCAAACTTCAAAATATGCAAAAGAATGAGAGACAAAAGGAAATAGGATATAACCCAGCAAGCATTAAAAATATACAAAGGTGTTCCCTGCAAAAGGTGTTCAGCTCCTTTTCTTCGCAAAACAGAAAGGAGAATTCTACTGCCTGAGGGTTATAATTCCTAAGTGCGGCCGAAGGCCGCCTACGCAGAAAGGTGTTCTCTGCGAAAGGTGTTCAGCCCCCCTTCTTTCGCCTGATAACCACCTTGGGATAACTTCTTTTATTTAAAAACACCACTGATTCTGTTAGTTGGGTTATATTCCACTTCAACCCCCCGCTCTCTCGCTGATCTAAAAGCTTTCTCGATAGCGAGCATGATTCAATAATATAAGGTTAGATAATTATTGACAGCTGCGGTTTGACACTCCCTTACAAAAGGTTGCATTCACGAAGGACGGAGAAAGGGGAAGAATGAAATATCTTGGTGCGCAAATGGTAGTAGAACAGTACGCAAAGTAGGCAATTAGTAGTGAAACTCCTTTTGTAAATTCTAATGTATTTGCAGGAAATCTGGTATTTTAAACGAAATGTTGAACGTAATATNTAGCCACTTCACCAATATTTTTTTATATTCTCCCTGACTTTACACTTTACTCGATGAGTCATAACTTTCTTTATGACTTTAATATTAACCAATTAAGCACAATTTATTAAATAAAACACCTTCTAAATCATGCGTCTGACTTTGGTTGCATATGCAAATTAAATGGCGCAGTTCAGCTGTCAAACTTCAAAATATGCAAAAGAATGAGAGACAAAAGGAAATAGGATATAACCCAGCAAGCATTAAAAATATACAAAGGTGTTCCCTGCAAAAGGTGTTCAGCTCCTTTTCTTCGCAAAACAGAAAGGAGAATTCTACTGCCTGAGGGTTATAATTCCTAAGTGCGGCCGAAGGCCGCCTACGCAGAAAGGTGTTCTCTGCGAAAGGTGTTCAGCCCCCCTTCTTTCGCCTGATAACCACCTTGGGATAACTTCTTTTATTTAAAAACACCACTGATTCTGTTAGTTGGGTTATATTCCACTTCAACCCCCCGCTCTCTCGCTGATCTAAAAGCTTTCTCGATAGCGAGCATGATTCAATAATATAAGGTTAGATAATTATTGACAGCTGCGGTTTGACACTCCCTNGAGTGGTCTTTGACGTAGTATAATTTTGGCAAACCACATACATGGGGCCAATGGTAACACACGCAGGCGGGATGTAATTTCAAACTTACGGCACTTCTCATTTGACGATGTTCATCACGTTCCCTGTGTCAGTCGTTACTGAACGCCACTGGGCTGCGTGTCCATTTTATTTTTCCTGAGTTCGACCAGCACGAATCGCCAATCGGAAGTGTGTAAGCCAATGTTTAATATTCTGACGGCGGCATAATCTCCCCAGAACACTAAAAGTGCAACATCAAAGACTTCAAATTACCCCATATCCGAAGCAATCGAGCCAAAACCGCGAAAGAAACGTAAGCTCTGTAATGTTATTTGTCATTTTTTTTTTTNGAATCATGGATAGCGAGATTAATTTTTTGAACGCGACAGTGACATTGTGAATTTGTATGAGTTTGACATAAAAGAAGGGAAGAACCTTATCTGTAGCTAGAAAAATAGAAATAGATCTAATCTGGAAGCAACCACAGCTATGGCGTAGCTCTGTCGCCGCCTCTTTAAGGCAAAACTATGGGCGTTTGAGCGAAAGTGCGAAAATGTGAAATATTCCACAGTTTTTTTTACAACAAACCTATGGCAACGTTACGCACCCGGTTTCTACCTAATGCTGGATTTAGATGAAGCGATTTTCTAGACGGTTCAACATTGCTCTGGAAAAATCGCTCTTGTAAATGGTGATTCAAAAATCGCTTGCCTAAAAGTAGACAGCAACTTTTGCATGCGATTATCGCCTGTCAAAAAATCGCCTCATGTAAGGGCAGCTTAACGCACAGCTAAAACCAGTGTAGCCGGTTGAGATAGCAAAGTGTTAGCCGTTTTGCAAATTTTTTTAGTTTCCGTTTTATTTCAACATATTTTGAAAATAAAATATTTCACACAAGCAACAAATAATATAATCGATAATCGCATGAGGCTATTGCCTGAAAATTTTAAAATGCGCTTAGTGGCATTGTGCTGCTATGATAGCACGGCCGAGCAATCATAGGCAACTTATGTACAGTAGTCGAACAAATTATAGCCGCACCAAATTTGCACCAGTTTTTAAATATTATTTTTGCTGTTATTTAATTTTGGTTAGTTTTTATAGTTCATTCTTTAAAAACATCCGTATAAATACAAGTTTAAAGGCAGTGTCACACGATTGGGTATCTGCCAAAATTTGGGGCAAATCGTATCCCAATTGTGTGAACACTAGGGATGTTAATTTTTTCGCTTTTTACGATCCCGTGATTTTCGGGATGTCGTTATCACAATTACGGGAAGGAGGTGAGACGAATGTACTCTTCCCCTCTCTTCTCACCTCCTTCGCCTACGAACCGAGCAGACTTGAAAGCAAGACTTGACGTGTCTGAGAGTGGTCTTTGACGTAGTATAATTTTGGCAAACCACATACATGGGGCCAATGGTAACACACGCAGGCGGGATGTAATTTCAAACTTACGGCACTTCTCATTTGACGATGTTCATCACGTTCCCTGTGTCAGTCGTTACTGAACGCCACTGGGCTGCGTGTCCATTTTATTTTTCCTGAGTTCGACCAGCACGAATCGCCAATCGGAAGTGTGTAAGCCAATGTTTAATATTCTGACGGCGGCATAATCTCCCCAGAACACTAAAAGTGCAACATCAAAGACTTCAAATTACCCCATATCCGAAGCAATCGAGCCAAAACCGCGAAAGAAACGTAAGCTCTGTAATGTTATTTGTCATTTTTTTTTTTATCAAACTTCCATAACTTTTTCACAAACAAATAGCTTCGTAATATCCATCAACTGTAAATAGTACCGCAAAAAATGTACAAGGCAAACAAACACACCAAAAAAATATAGCTCAAAGTGGACCATCCATTCTCGAGTTATGTGACGTCTGACGTACGCAACTTTGGTACATATATGCATATAAAATTTATTTTTACTAACAATCAGGGGTTATATTCGATATAATAAGCTTGTTTAAATTAAATAATTAAACCACTATTATCCCCCCTTTTTGTGAAATTTAGCTACCATTTTAGGAAGTGTGATTGAATTCTTCCCCTATTTCTCCTGCTTCCAAAAACCATCCCTGTGGGAGGGAGTGCAAATTTTTTGAAAAAAGCTACTTTCAAAACCTTTCATTATTGAATCATGGAAGGCCGTAGCGGGGATTTTCTCCATAAAAAGTTTTTTATGAATGTCTTAAATTTAAAAGCTTTAACAGTCAACGACGTAGCGTAGACGTAGGTTGACGCAGACACGATCTACCTTATGGGATTCGCGTGTTGACGAAAACTCACCACCGCATGGCGGTGACGTTGCCGTTGCTTCTCTTACTCTCTATCAACGGTAAATTTGATATGGTGTTACGTACGCCAACCTACGTTTACGCTACGTCGTTGACTAACTGCGCTTTAAGTGTGACATTTTATTCGCAAACTTAGAAAATAACAAATTAGTTGAGTTCGCCAACACAAAAATTTGAAATAGCTTTTCCAAATTTTTACTGGGTGGCGTTCGATAACGACAAAAAATTATCCAACACACAAAAATTGAGAGAGCAAGCGTTCATTTTGATGCAAGAGAAGCGTTCATTTTGTACTGGCAAAATTTTAGCCAGCAAAGATTATCCATCACGACACTGTCTTGAACTAGTCTTTCTACCTGTGATTTATTTAAATAAAATATGTGAAATTTAGTTGAAACAGTTTAGCCGTTTTTAGCCGGTTTTTTCGCCAATTTAGCCGATTGGTCCAAAAAGTTCTGGCAGCACTGGCTAAAACCCTGACTGAAATACAAAGAGCGAGAAAACTGTGTTGTACTGTGCTGTTCGTACATCGTTCGGAAGTTATGGTCTGATTATGGCAACTTAACGTAACTTACGACTCTCTCATACAAATTCTGTTAAATGGGTGTTGCTCATAATTGAACAGCCGAAACTTAACGTAACTTAATGCCACGTCGAAATCTGTTTCATTTTGTTTCTCTAAGTTCTACGTTCCGTTAAGTTAAGTTAAGTTGCCATAATCAGACTTTTAAAGCGACAGCACAAACGAAGCGCAACGAATATTTGAGAGCGCGCTGTGACTGGACTGTTTGAAATTTTGCAGCCAAAGCAACTACACTGTTCACGATTTTATGCTCAATTTTGCCTTGCGCATTTTCGCATCAAAGAGTGAACTCTAGTAATGTGTTTCAAGCAGTAATTCGAAATCACCTCTTTATCGGATTTGTTTTTGAAAATCGATCCCTTTTTAAAGCTAATTTTTACAATTTGACTGTTTTGTTTTGGATTAAATCTATTAATCCAAGAATCTTAAGAGATGCATTGGGCACAAAAAAGCTTTATTAAACTGCACCTGACATATAAAATTAAAAAAATTTCGTATTGAAAAAATCAACTCGCAAATCCTTTGCTTTGAATATTAATCTTACCGTATGGCTACGCTGAATGTACTTGGAACCGCAGTTAAACTCAAGTAACGGAAGACCCAAGAAGTGTGCAGCTTCGACAGGTCGCTGTCCGGAGTGCCGCATTTTGGCAGGCCGTAGCTTCATCCACTGCTGACTAGTAGGAGTCCCCGGCGACCACACAGGCACTGCATAGTTCAGAACAGGCCGGCCAATTGTCTTGTATGTTGCCAACAACGTTTCTTTGCCTTTGCCCCTGGTGCTGCCGGCTAGCAACTTGAGGACCTTGTTGCGACTCGGCACTTTATTGACAATTTCGGTTGTATGCGCCGAGAAAGAGAACAGACTGCCGAAGGTTACTCGGAGGGTTTCGGGTTTGAGGTCCTGTGTGAAAGAGGAGGCCTCTCTGCTTTCTAGTAGCATGGAGTGACTGACGGTGTTAAACACCTTTGACCGGTCCAATTGGCTTGAGGCTGTTGCAATGAAAGCATAAAATGTCTTGTTATGAAGAAAATTATAAGGGAAATGACTTATTTTAAAGTTAAGAGGAATTATTAGATAAAAATTACAGGGAATTTTGTGGGGAAACATTTTTAAACGCGTAGGGAAAAGAGGGGATTTTATTTTTGCTGAGTGGAAATTTTCCAAAAAAGTATGTACCATTACTGGTGTAGCCCAGCTTTGCTCCTATCCTCATCGCGAAAGCCTTTGCGTAAAATATGCTGCAATTGTCAGGCAACCTTACTGCCTGCCTGACGTTCAGTTCCCGGCAGTAAATTGCGGCAACCACTCCCGTTGCAATGTTAGAGTCGTCCGTGAAAATGTTTAGTGATATATAGCTAGGTTACATTCTCTTGCGCCATCCCTCCTGCTAAATCGTTGTACGAAATCTTCGGTCCCACTTAAATCTAGGTGCCTTGTCCCTGCTGCCTGCGCTTCCCGCCCCAATTGAATGAGCCCAAAGTTTCTGAAACTGGATTCCCCTATGGCCGTCAATCTACCTGCATATTCAGCAACACGGTTTCTGCAAATAAGTCAATGGGCGGTAAAAAAAATTTCAAGAGCAGCCTTTGAAGTGGACCTCAGCGCTCCCGGGATGCACAGTGCCGCGAGGCGGTTAAACTTCTGCTATGGCCCGACGTATGAGGACCTTTTTTGGGCGTTGCTGACCTTCTTCGCCCTTTCTGCAACATTGCGCTTCCACAGCAGCTTACTGTCCAAGACTATTCCGACATACTTTGTGCGGTCTTTAATTGACTGCTCGATGCTACCTAGCCTCGGGGGTCTCTACACTGGAACCATGATAAAAAAAAATAGGAAGGTAGAACCGCTGAGAGGAATTTTTCAAATTCTTGACGTTTGCAAACAATTTAATTTTAAAATTCTACACACAAACTCACATACACATTCTCATTTTCAATCTCAAACAACAACAACTTTGAACAATTCCTTTTTTTTACTCTCAATTTTATATGATTTTAAAATGTTGGAAAATTTCAAAAAAAAAAATCATGGCCGACGAATTGAGAGAACGGTTTTACCTTACTATGTTTTTATCATGACTGAAACCCTATATCTTCTGTGACTAAATGTTGTGCCGGTGCAAAATGTAAAACTATAGGACGAGAAGCCTGTTTAAAATGTGAGGTGGGTTTATATTTGAAATATATTTTGCTACTTTTCATACCAAAAATTAACTCGTACACCCGCTTTGAACGTAGAATTTGCATATATTATCAATAAATTTATTAAAACTTTTAAACAATGTTTTTATTATTTTATATTTTAACTAAATACTGCCCTCTAGAAATCCATTTGGAATACGCCGCGTGTTGCCATAAGGCAACGGCCGATATCGGAACAACTATACTACTATCAAATGTTTTAGCAATCTTTTTTCCTTTACTTTGAAGCTACTTTTACCCTGTATATAGAAGGAAGCGAAAAATCAAAAAAAAAAATTAATCTGGGACAATTTGGGTTAAAGTACGATATATCGATGTTCTTGCCTCGAGGAGAAATTTTTTTTGTGTTCCAAAGCTCATTCAAGTAGCTCGTGCTAGTACTTACGCACCACATCTCAGTTCTTATCACCCCAATCTCAATAAATTAAAGCTCACCCTAAATTATTAAACTTTTGCTAAGGAAGTACATATTTTGATTATTTCAGTAAAACTAATTAAAATTTTTTATTTTTTTGCCGAATGTTTGTAGAGGTTACCCAATAATGTGAAAAGGCGGCCCCTAGGTTCGGCCAAAAATAATAAAATAATGAAATTTTTTTCGAAATTGCCTTGCAAAAATACTTAAGTCTCAGAGGTATACCGCTGTTTTTTTTTTTTTTTGTTTTGCTTATAAGGTACGGTCTATGTACATATCTGTATATACATAAGTATTATATAAATTGAACGAAAACAGGTGTTCTGACCAAAATACATTGTTTGTATATGTTTGTATGTAGGTACATATGATTTATTTGTTACTACCTGATACGTATGTATGTATGTACATAAAAAACAATGCATGTTTTTTACATAATTATTTAAAAATTTTACTATATAAAATCTGAGGCTGTCGTTTTTGCATCAATAGTCGAATTTCAGTACCCAGAAGATTCAGTATGGTAGCACTCAATATAAAATTTTTAATTTTTTCAATCCTGCTAATTGTATTAAATCATAAAGCATATGCACTGCGTTGTCTACCGCTCGGTAAGTGTATTCACACCAGACAGAAGGTTCACATAATATTCTCCCAAAATAATTATACAAAACCTACTTATTTAAATAAATATTTAAGTGGCTTAACTACATAATTTTTAATGAGAACTTATGTTAAAACAAATATTTTTCAATATCATTTGAATAATTGAGTACTTAAATGTTATACTAATGGTGTTTTCGTTTCTACCAGAAAATGTCCCCTTTTGATTTGCGTTTTCTCTTTTCGTGTTCGATTCTAAATTAAAAGGCACACCGGCCATAAAATTCTGTGTTCGTTTCCTAAAATGTTGCACTCCAGTTAGGCAAAAAAAAAGTACATTCTCTGCCCTTTGAAACGTTGTCAGGGCAGATAGTTGCCCTGCAAATCTATTAGTTGCTTAAAACGACAACACTAAGTATGAGTGTAACATCACCAGGGACGGGCAACATTTTTCGGAATAAACAAAAACACCATAAGTATTTTATAACTTTTGTCATTTTTATCATTTAACTCTTATCGAATAGCTAATCCAACATGCACGGAGCCATTTTGCGCAGGTAGTACTGGTCCAGGTTGTGTTCGAGGCACTCGTTGGTCCTATAACCCGAGCTTGTTGCGTTGCGTAGCTTTCACATATCAGGGTTGTGCTGGAAACACGAATCGATACTGTTCACGTGCTGCATGTTTACGAAATTGTCGGCCGCCTATACCACGAGTAGTTGTTGGATAAATATGTACTTATATTTAAATGAAAATTAAAGAACGTTTTAAATCTGTGTAATAAGACTTTGTTTGTACTTGTGGCTTTTGTTTGTGTCCATTATCGTAGTAATTTAGTCCATCACGGCCTTTAGTTGGCTTTAAAATTGATTTTTAAAAACTTTGCCATTTGAAACTCTTCGTACATCTATCTTTCGCTTCTGTTCAAGAAAAATTTCGCCACAATGTTACCTCAAAATCGAAGAGCCACCAAAGAGGCGTGCAAAATAATTTTAGCCGCGATGGTAGCGGATTTTTTATATTAAATGGAGGAGTTGAGCTGTCAAAAAAGTATCAAACAGCTCTTACGAAGTTTGAATTTTCTCCTTCCAAATTTTCGGGGAAAATGCTACATCCTGGGAGTTAATTATTGGAGGATTTCTTTCTCGGGAGAAACAAATTCCNGTATTTTCAAAAGTTATCGATATCGCTAAGGAGTTTTGACATTGTCCTTCCTCAGAGAGCGAATAGACAAAAGTTTCGCGCTAATTATCGTGCGTCTAACGCTGAAGGTTATTATCGAAAGGCAATATTTATACCGCTATTGGATAATAGTTTGCTCGATCTCCGAGAAAGATTGCCGAAAGAGACATTAAACAATTTTTATTTGAACTTATTACCTCCATCTAAAATTGGGGAATATAATACGCCTAACGAAAAAAATAATACTATCGAACGCGTNTACATATATTTTTCACCTTACCGAAAGCTACCGCTACATGGTAAGCCGGGGCGTATCAATTTTGAGTAAATTACAGTCCTTAGATTTCGAAATTTTTAAGTTTCAAGCAGTTCTGAAATTTACCGTTATATGTAAAGCGGCCTCAATTTTAGTCCGCTTTCAATAATTTTCAACCTTTTGCTTTTACGTGGCAAGCACAATAACTACGCCGAGTTTGGTACAAATTGGTAGAACGGTTACCGAGATACATATACGTGATAATAAGTGGACGGTGCCACGCCCATTTTCCAAAATTTTATCATAAACGTATTTCTTGGTAAAGAGTTGTTCCAAGCATCAATTTTGAACAAATTAGCTTTAATATTTACTGGTTTATCGAAGATTTTGTATATCTCTAAATTACCGTTATATGGGAAGTAGGCGTGGTTACAGTCCGATTTCGCCCATTTTCAATACCAACCTACCTTGGATAAATGGAAACCTACATACCAAATTTCGTTGAAAAATCTTAATTTTTACTCGAGTTATCGTGTACACGGACGGACGGACAGACGGGCAGACAGACATGGCTTAATCGATTTCTCTTTTCATTCTGATCATTTATGTATACATTTTTCTATATCTATCTCGATTCGTTTTGGCTGTTACACACAACCGTTATGTGAACAAAATTAATATACCCATGTGCACAAGTGCGCTCGGGTATAAAAATAAAAAATTAAAAGTTTACTTCTCCAAGCGCCCTCGCTTGACTTGAGTCGCGCTAGCGAAGCAGTCAATGGCATTGTGAATATTCTTCGAAATTATAGAGAAAATGCTGACACACATTTTTCTGATATATGTATTTTCAAAAGTTATCGATATCGCTAAGGAGTTTTGACATTGTCCTTCCTCAGAGAGCGAATAGACAAAAGTTTCGCGCTAATTATCGTGCGTCTAACGCTGAAGATTATTATCGAAAGGCAATATTTATACCGCTATTGGATAATAATTTGCTCGATCTCCGAGAAAGATGGCCGAAAGAGGCATTAAACATTTTTGATTTGAACTTATTACTTCCATCTAGAATTGGGGAATATAATACGCCTGACGAAAATAATAATGCTATCCAACGCGTAAAATCGCTTGGAAAACGATACGAACTTTTCTTAGAAAATGACGGTATCACTTTGGAAGGCGAGTGTAAAGTGTGGCTGGAACGATGGACCAATAAGGAAAGCGAAAAGCCATTCCCAAAATCAGCAGCAGAAGTTCTTGATAAATGCGACGAATAAGCTTTTCCATTGATTAACAACCTTCTCCGCATTCTGGTCACACTTCCAGCTAGTAACGCTACTTCCGAAAGAAGTTTTTCAACCCTTCGCCGGTTAAAAACATGGTTGCGTAGTACCATGAATGAAGAAAGACTGATAGGTCTATCGCTTTTACGCGTACAATTATTTAGATATTGAAATTGACACTGAAAGGAAAATAGAAAGATTCGCAAAAGGAAAGCGCAAAATTTAATTTGCAATTTAAATTATTAAATAAATTAGGGTGAGATGCCTGTAGTTTAACGTTATTTGACAAGTTGATCCCAATCGCCGACTTTGAAATCAAAAAATATCTAAGCGCTCAAAGTTTTCCATGTACATATTTTATATTCGGAAAACCGCTTTTCGTAGAAATGGTATGGAATTCTTGAAAATCAATATTTTTCGATCGGAAAACTCTGGTTTCCTTCAGGGGACTTCCAATAACAATATCCAATTGTTTATTTAACCATTTTTAAATACTAAAGATTTTTTATTTATCACTCCCATTGCATTTTCTGGGGCTTTGGCGCACCTATAAAATATAGTTGCTATGATAAAATGGTTCAATAAATGGTTCGATATTATTATTGGGGATCTCCTGAAGATAAACAGAGTTCTCCGATCGAAAAATATTGATTTTCAAGAATGCTATACCATTTCTACGAAAAGTGTTTTTTTCCTTTGAGCGCTTTCAGCGACATCTAAATATTTTTTTTAAATAAAAAAAACTCAGTGCGTGTAGTCCCTACGCGCGGAAGAAGTGAAACTTAATAGAGGAAATTCCAGAAAGAAAGAAATGTGCGACAAACATAACGGAGCTATAATAATAAGATTTGCTTCAATAATTTGAGTTTAACTTTTTAAACAGGTGGCCACCCTCTTCAGGCACCTCAAAAATATTTTAATTGTGTTTCTGTAAGCTCTTTCTGTACTGTATAGTATTTTAAGCGTAAGACTTTTGTATAATTTAACTAAATTTTACTTTTGAAACAGGTGGCAACCCTCCTACATTTAGCTAGAAAATACAACTTATTCAAAACCATTTCTTTTGATACCCATATTGGGATAATTCGTTTAACTTAATAAATAATTTGAATTTGATTTTCGTATATATGGCAACCCTTTAAAAGACTAAAACCATACTGCACATCTGCAGGTCAAGCCCTTTCATGTGACACCTCATTTTTAAAAATCGAACGAACGATACAGAGTTTATGGCTTGGGGCTAAATATTTAACGCAACCAATATAACTTGATAACATTAAGTTTCACTTCAAAAATTATTTTTTCAGTATAGAACAGTCCTAGGGGGGTGAGAGCATAAAAATTCCGACCATACTTTTCCCCCCACATGCATTTTTGTACCACCCTAATACATACATATGGTGTCCTATATTTGCAAAACACAAGTGCATTTTCTTGTTTCACAATTTAAAATAACTATCTACATACGTACATACTTTATAGTGACTGGAACAAGCGTTCACATGGTGATTTTGTTTACATTCATATGTATGCACATACATATGTACATATTCACGATATTTTTCAAGTTAACATTTATTTGTTAATTCTTTATAAAATACGCATTTTAGTCAAACCGCTTAGTTTTCAAGCAAGACTTTTTTTGTGTTGTAAAATACAGTGACTCACAAAAGTGTTTTGCCATATTTTTTTACGGTATTCAAAAAATGTTTTCCATGCCCAATTTTTTTTTGGTAATTTTTTATCTACAATAAATAACATCTACATCAAAATTTCAGCAAATTTTCATCAAAATTTCAACTCTTTTAAACCGATTTTTTACAAAAAAAAATCCCAGTGTGTAGTTTTATAGGCTATAAATTATAGCCCATTCAAAGTGAGAGTTTTAAGTTGCTAATAAACTCAGTTGAATTTCGATTTTTTTTCTATCGGTTTTGAGCATTTTCTTCCGTATAACTATACTAGTTATCATTCATTAAAAATTAGCCTGCTATGATCTTCATAGAAATTTTTAAAAATATTTAAAATTGTGACTGGTGGGACAGGCCCATATGACTGCTGTATAGTATTTAATTATATATGAATTAAAAGTTTCCATAGATAAAAATTACAGCTTCTTTTATTTTTTTTGTAGTAGTAGTAGTAATGTGGTAATTTAGTAAGGTCTCCACTAAAATGGGAATAATTAAGGCATTTAAAATTTTTTGTCGTTTTCCTCTTTTACATGAAATAACCCATAACCAAAACCATATACATATGTAAATAAAACTTTATACAAAACTTTGAAACACTCCACAAATTCTCATACAAATTTCCAACTATTTAATCTGATTTTTTAGAGGAATTTTAGGTACGTAGTTTTATAGCCCATATAGTTTTAGTACGATAAAATGCAAAAAAAAAATATAACTTGATAACATTGTGAATTTTTAAAATAAATCAGCATGTGAATGATTGTTTGAGTCACTGTATGTACTATGTTTGTAAGTAGATAAAGAACAAAGCCACATTTTTTATATTTTTTATATATAATACTTTTACAATTTTATTATATAAAGTCACAGGCTGTCCATATCGCATTAATAGTCGAATTTCGCTACTTACAAAATTCAATATGGCAGCAATCAATATTCAATTTTTGATATTTTCATTTCTCCTAATTGTGTTAAATCATAAGGCGTATGCACAGAGTTGTATACTGCCCGGTAAGTGCTGTATTTTCAGCAGAATGTAGGTCCGAATAGTATTCTCTCAAAAGAGATCTCCAACAACGAACTGTTAAAATATCGGCATAGAAGTGGCTGCATAAATGCATATATTTTTTTATGAATATAAAATGTTTCTCATATTTTAAACTTTTTATTATTTACATCATTTTACTATTATTTAATAGCTTATCCATCATGCATTGAGCAACTTGACGAAGGTAGAACTGGTCCAGGCTGTGTTCCAGGCTCTCAATGGTACTATAATACCATTTTGAGGCGGTGCCTATTCTTTTCTTATCGGGGTTGTGGTGGAAATGCGAATCGCTACTGTTCACTTGCTCTATGTGAACGATTTTGTCGGCCGCGACCGCCACGAGTAGTTGTTGGATAAATATGTATATTTAAATTATATTAAAGACCGTTTTAATTCTATGTAATACGATTTTGTTTGTACTTGCGACTTTTGCTGTGAATGATGGGCATTATCATAGTTGACTTTATATCCTTTATGGCCTCTTATACTCGCGGTTCTTCTGTACTTGGTGCTGTTATTGTGTTTACGCTGCATTAGTATTTATTTATCAACTAGCTTACACCCGCGGGTTTCACCCCGCGCTTTTATACAAATATGAAAAGTAATTTAATGATGTTAGATTTTATTTCTGTGCCCATTTCGTTATAGCTCGTTACTTTTTAAGCGAGTTAAGGTATTTAGGCCGTTAAAAACTATGAAATTATAAAATCTCGTCTGCGCGCTAGGCATACGAAAGATATCAATCCCTCTAAGTTTATCTTAAAATGGTTCCATGTATACGACGCGTAAACGTGTAACCTTCTTGGAGGTGCCACGGCGGGTTCTAATATTTCCAACTCAAATTTAGTAACCTGGCCTTGATAAAATACCACTTCTCATCACTGTAGCAAATGCCTCAAGAGAGCTTTAGATTATAAGGCCGAACCCGGCTCTCCCTTTTCCATTTAATGAAATTTATTCTGTCAGTACGGCACTTATAAAATAAATCTTCATAACAAATTTAAAATACTTCGAGAGATTTTCTATCCTTCCAGAGATATGTATTAAGAAGTTTTTAGTATGTATGGGAGGCGACATGCCTCCTTTTTTAATAACTCACATTTTTCCCATGAGCAATTGATATATTTTGTATACACAACTCCATACCAAGTTCCAGTAATCTTCCACAAACACTTCCAGGGATATGTGGCAAGAAAAAGTAAATTTGTACTGGAAGTGCCACGCCCCTTTTTCTTATAACCCTAATCTTCTTCCATGAATTTAGAATTGATTTTACATACCCCAGTACCAAGTCCCAGTACTCTACCATGAACACCTCTAGAGATAAGCAGTATAAAACAGTAAATTTGTACGGCAGGAACCATGTCCCCTTTTCGAATAACGCAAATTCTTCTCCATGAGTATGGAATTAATTTTGTATACACATCTCGGTGCCAAGTTCCAGTCCTCTGCAATAAACACCTCCAGAGATATGCAGCATAGAAAAATCAATTTGCATGGGAGTTGCCACACCACCTTTTCCAATAACTCTCATTTTTCTCCATGAGTATGGTATTAGTTTCACATACATACATACATATGTATTTCCATACCAAGCTTGAGTGCTTTACCCCAAACATTTGAAGAGATATGCAATATGAAACTTTCAGTCAGTATGGGAGGTGCTACGCCTCTTTTCCAAAAACGTCCATTTTTCTCCGTGAATATGAACATGATTTCACACAGTGTTGGCAAACTGTTAATCTGATTAACGATTAAAAATTAACGATTAAAATGTTAATCGCGTTTGACGATTAAAATTAATTAGTCGTAATCAACTGTACGATTAATGATAACATTTTTTTAATCGTTAATCGCTGGCTGCGATTACGTTTAATTAATTTAAAACATTAATCGTTAATCCAATTAAAAATAAAATCTGATTAATTTGTCTAGTTTGTCCGAGTTTGAAACCAAACACCAGTTATAGTAATTATTTTGTGTTTTACGCTTATAAAAAGCACATAATATAAAAAAATTATAATTATTGTTATTAGTAATACATAAACTGGGAACTTTACAAACCTAGTTTGTAAAACGTTTGTTGGTATATATCTTAATGAGAATGCACACCAAATTGCTTAGATTGATGAGGAAACCCGCCTTAGCCATACCGGATTAACTTGCTTTGTGTGCACAGGGAAATTCCAGCATAACTTAATTAATCACCAAACCTACTTGATCAAATTAAGAGTTAATGATTAAAAATTAATTTTTTAATCGCGGTTACGATTAACTGTTTAGTCAGATTAAAATTATTCATGATTAACTGTAATCAGATTGAATTTAATCAAATCAGCTAACAGTTCTCCCCCACAAATACTTCCAGAGATATGTATGTAATATGAAAATTCCAATTTGTATGGGAGGGGCCTTGTGTACCGGACCTACTTTCAGTCTAAGACCATCCTTCCGAAATCCGTAGTAAGTGTACTAAATACCGTTCTGATCGGAAAACCGGTTAAGGAAGTAGGCTATTTTTCAATCCAGGTCATAAACCATCTTTGAGCAAAATTTCATTTTCAAACAGTTGGCAATTCTTAAAAAAGTAGCCTATTTTCCAGTCTAGGTCATAAGCTATCTGTGTGCATACTTTCATGCAAATCAGTTCAGTTATTTCCACGTATTAATTTAATTAAACTTTCCTAATATGTGATAACTCTTAAAATAGTAGCCTATTTTCCAACATAGGTCATAAGCTATCTCTGTGCGAAATGTCATACAAATCTGTTCAGTCGTTTCCGCGCATTAATTAAATTAAAACTTTTTTAACAGGTGGCAACTCTTCCAAAAAATTAGCCTATCTTCCACAGACTTTTCCGCGTATTAATTTAATTAAATTTTTTAGCAGGTGGTAACTCTTAAAAAAAGTAGCCTATTTTTCAACCTAGCTCATAAGCTATCTGTGTGAAAACTTCCATGCAAATCAGTTTACTCATTTCCGCGTATTAATTAAATTAAACATTTCTAACAGGTGGCAACTCTTAAAAAAGTAGCTTACTTTCCAACCTAGGTTATAAGCTATCTGTGTGCAAAATTTTATGCAAATCCGTTTAGTCGTTTCCGCGTATTAATTTAATTAAACTTTTTTACAAAAAATTAACCTATTTCCCACTGTGGGTCATAAGCAGAGATGGGCACTACCACAAACAAGCGTGAGCTAAAAGTGAGAATGTATTAGTGTGTCTGATTCATTTTGCATGGTCGCGTTCTCATCGTTACGCTCTCGTTTCTACACGTATACGCGATACTTACGCTCTTTTGGCACCTGCTAAGTCTCTGCCCATGCCTGGTCATAAGCTATGCAGTCCTTTCCGCATATTAAATAAATTAAACTTTTTTAACAGATGGCAACTCTTCCCATCTGGTCCATAAGCAATCTGCGTACAAAATTTCATGCAAATCCGTTCAGTCGTTTCCGCGTGATGATTTCCCAAACATCCAAACATACAAACTTTCACATTTATAATATTAGTAAGATTAAGTGGAATATATATTTTTTTTTATGTATGAACCACGTGAACCGATTTCGATTATTATTATTTTTGAAGTGAAACTTTTTTAGCGGCGGTTGGTTGGTTGGGAGTAATAATGCGGGTCCACATCCTATATATTCACATCGCAATGCTACAGATGTGGAAAATCTATTCCACTTAAGGAATTTCTCCTCTAGTCGGTAGTTTCTAGAAACAGCGCGACAAATTGCATAGTGATTTAAGACTAGGCTGCTAAAACTGCGTTGTTACCAAGGAAGCTACCGATGAAATCTTGCACAAATACATATGTTTCCGCGACCAATTACGTAGTTTTGGGCTTATAATTATTCACTGTAGTCTTCAGACTTTAAAAATCGTGAGACTGTTAATTAAAGAATGTTTAGGAAGGAATTAAATTAAATAAAGATTCAAAACGGTTTATTTCTGCAAATTGACTACATATTTATTCCATTGTGTACATAAGTTTAATATAAAATTCCTATCTAATATGGTAAACATCTTCTCTGACAGGCTGCAAGTGAGCAATAACGGTTCCGATTGCCTCCACAGCCACTATAACGGAAGCTGATGCAAATTCCACTTTCCTCATTGTAATACCACCTTGTTCCAGGTACGCATCCTGGTCCTCCTCTTCCACTATTCCGTGGTCCTATACAGATAGGGTCCCCTGTGAAAATACATATTTACAGGTCCATTCATTACGATTCACTTTTAAATGAAAATGTTTGCATTATTATACTTACGTGGTGCATTCGGGCACTGGGCCTGAGTTTGTTCAAAAAACAAAAAAGCGAGTGTCAATGCCAATAAGTAAACAACGCACTTCATTTTGAATGATTGAAAAACGCCGCTTGATATAGATTCGAAGTAATATCAGTTAGTGATAACTTTTAAGTTGCCTAAGAAGCTTTTATAGCAACAAGATCTTGCACGCAATGCTGGCTTCAGTCGCTATTTTAGTATGATTGTAACCTTTTGTCTATATTGTTTACAGACGACTGACTCTTTAAAGAATTTCCTTTTTTTATGAAGCTCTGTATTTCTACTGCACGTGTTTTATTATTAATTTCTTTTCTTTTGTTTACCATATTTAGTTAAATGATTGTTCTTAATAGCAGTTACAGAGTGACGCTACAAGATAATTTATTAAGGAGTAAGTAGGGGCAGGCACGCCGAGAGAAATTCGGGGGTAAATATGTATGTTCCCGGGCCCACCACAACCCTTTCTGCCACGCCAACAAAATAATTTTCCATTTTCGAACGAATTTCCAACGTTTTCTCTCTATTAGTACCAAGGTACATTGAACAGGTAGTATCAGTAGAGCAGCTGATTTGATTTATTTTCAAATTATTTGGTCTCGAAAATGTCAAATATTTTTAATTTTTTCTCACAAAAATTCTGAATTGTTAAAATCCATTTGCATGTGAAACCTTTTTCCATACAAAACAAGCGATTGAATAGCAGCTTTTGGAACGTTCGCCCAACTCAGCAGCACAACCGCTGATTACTGGGCCTTGCAAAGGATGGATCAATGCTTCGAGAAGCAAACAAATTTACTAGGAAAGAAAGTTGCATCAATTTTTATTTTTTCCAATTTCAATTTTTTATTTTTTATAATTTTTTGTATTTCACATGGCACGCTTTGATTTAGAAGAAAAAATTCAGAACAGTTTTTGACACTTTCGATACCAGAAGCAACAACAAAATACACGCAAATGTTGTTTTTGCTCTACTGATACTACCTTTTAATGTGCCTTGATTAGTACTTACTTGTTCAGTGCTTTTTGAAGTGAAACTTCTTAGGTGGCGGTATCGCAAAAATGGAGAGTGAAATTTTTTAAACTGAAAACGTTACATGAGTGAGAAGGAAGATATTGGTAGTATAGGGAAGAGGAAAAAAGAAATAAAGTGACGCATGACGGGTACGAGTACCTACATATGTATATATGTATTTTTGAATGCACGTATGTATGTATATATGTATACATATATCAAATAAAACACCTCTTTGAGGTAAAATTTTCGAGTGACGAAAGCTGAACTAGAAACACAAAATTTATGATATCAATTTCGTTACGAAAATTATACGCATTTTTTAACTGCCTTGGAAACGTAGAGAAAATCTTTTTTATTTATACGAATCGTTGCAAAAGTTCTGTTTTTTATTTTGTGTTTCTAGCAGTTGACGGAATTTCGCAATGTTCCGAATAAATAAAAAAATATTTTACGTACGTTTCAAAGGCAGCTAAAAAATGCGTATAATTTTCGTAACGAAATTGATATCATGATAAAAACATAGCAAAGCATAACCGTTCTCTCAATTTGTCGGCCATGATTTTTTTTTGAAGTTTGCCAACATTTTAAAATCATATAAAAGTGAAAATAAAAAATTGAAATTGTTCGAAATTGTTGTTGCTTGAGATTGAAAATGAAAATGTGTGTGTGAGTTTGTGAGTAAATTTAAAAATTAAATTGTTTGGAAACGTCAAGAATTTTAAAAGTGACTCTCAGCGGTTCTACCTTACTATATTTTTATCATGATNAATTTGGGGTAGCAAATTTAAATTCGACGCAAATACAAACAATAATCCAAATGTTTTATTTTCTCAAATAAATTGTCAAAAATATTATCTAAATCTAAATTATCTATTCAAATCGATGAGTCCATTGAAACATATAATTTTTCGAATACGGAATAAAGCGAAAAAGAATGATCATATCGTCACTAGACACGAATAAAGGCGCGAACTCAAAAGTTGACGGCGAAAAAAGACGCATAAAAAAACTTTTGCGTCAAAAACTCTTAAGCATCTATAAGCATCTTTTTTTCGCAAAAATTTTTTACGCGCCTTTTTTCGCCGTCAAAACACTATCGCGCCCTTATTCGTGTGTAGTGACGATATCCATTGTATTAAATTTTTATTATATTAAAAAATTAAAAATAAAGAATTATGAGAAATGATAAAAACTTATAAACTTGGTACCAACTTTGGATACAATAAACAATGTATTCGTGTGATTGTCTCGTGGTTTCTTTTTGTTAAGATTTCTACTGGGGGTGGGGCGCACACATGTGCTTTTTTTAAGAAGTTTCACTTCTATCACGTGTACGATGTTACACTCGTGCTATTAAACTAATGCTCTTTTCTCAAGTAGTTTTGCTCAGTGGCAATTTGTACATATGTATGTATGTAAGTAGTAGCGACACATTGGGTGAACTAAATGCATTTATACATACATATTTATGTACAACTGTAGGTAATATTGTACGCGTCTTCCCAGGTAGGTTAAGTGCGGGTGATAAACCCATGTAACTAGCATAGTTAAATATTGTGTACATACCAGCAATTAAAATGGGGAAGAATGTTACAATTTCTAAGATACGCACAAATTGTGGTTTCCAAGGCATGTACGAAGTGATTAGCACAGCTGCATCCTTCAACTTGTCAACTCGCGGGAAATACCCCGATTTGCAGGGAATTTTGGTTTAAGTGGCAATCGGGGAATGGGCGATTTCTTTCGGGGAACTGGGTACGTTATTTTTATATCTTAAAGTAACCAAATTAGACGGATATGTTAATTTTTAACCATTTGACCCTTTTTGGAGCGACATTTTTTCAATNGCGATTTTTTTCGGGTAACTGGGTATGTTATTTTTATATCTTAAAGTAACCAAATTAGACGGATGTGTAAATTTTTAACCATTTGACCCTTTTTGTAGCGACATGTTTTCAATTTGAATAGCAATATCTCCACAACAAGAGCTTTCTCAGATATAAGCTATATACCAGATAAAAGCTAAGGTTTTGGGCTAGACTTTTGGAAACTTAGAATAAAATCGACTAACCAGTTTTTGAGAAAATGCCCGAAATGTATATTTTCAGCAGCCCGATTTTTAGTTTTCAGGCGATAACGTTATGGCGTATTTATATTTTAGAAACACAAAAGATAGCGTTAGATAGCTTGTTTGAAGACCCTTCTACTGATATTGACATCAATGACATGGAGTGAGTAGTGCGGCCTCAGTGGTAGTTAAAAAAATTGCCTTTTTTTCGAATTTCAGGCAGCAGCCACGCCCTCAAAGGCATGCGAATCAAGGCATGCTGGAACAAAAGCTTCTTAGTTTTTTGTGTACTTTAATTTCTGAAAGTTTGAAAAAAATGAAATGATGGTACGTACAGACGCCACATACATACCAAAGCTTCCCCGTAGTGGAGACACGAACCAAAACACATTTACCTCTATATCTTTCCAACTAGTGGCCGGAATATATGAAAATATTATGGGTGTGCCCACATGCCCCCTTAAACCGGCAAAAGCAAAAAAACATTTTTTGTTTCGCAACACTTTAGCCTAATTTTTAAGAATCCGGTTATGGTTTACGAAGCTTGAATATATTTTCTGGACACACTCTGCAAGACCTTTCCAACGATATATCAAACATGTCGATTGGAGGTCTGGATAAAAACTTCCAAATCTCGTGTATATATAAGCGAGTCTCTAGTGAGTTCCACCAGACAAGGGCTGCTTGAAACAATACAGGCTTAAATCTGGTTCCCTAGAGCTAATGATTTAATTTTAATTTTACCAATAGCTCCCCTGCAGCAGTACAAGGCAACCGACACCTTTGCTCTACCCTTTCCTCAATGTTAGGCTTCCACGACAGCCGCCGTTGATCGCCCACCTAGTTACCTGGTTCAGGTAATCTTAAGCCAGCCAGATCGAAAAGGGTGTATAGAAATCGTCCCTTAACCAAAAGTTCCACATCATCTACATAGACGATCACCCGACAGCCCACTTTTTCCAGTTACCCTAGAAGGTCATTTACAACCACAGTCCAGAGCTCCTATTGACTCTGCACTGTGTGCAGACGCTCACCCACTCCGCCGCGACAGTTTTGTCACGAAGTAAGCTGTATATAAGCCTTATTAGGTTTGTTTAAATCCCTATATTATGAGTATACTTGACTATTGTCTTTGGAGTGACATTATTGAATGCCCCTTCACCGACCTTTTCTTGCAATAGGCATATTAAGCTCTTGAAAAACAGTCACGAAGAATCGCGTTTCTTATGTACAGGTCTATCAGTCCCTATAGCGCTTTTAGCAAAAGCGTTTGTAGCAAAAACGAAGAGACTGATAGGCCTAAAATCCATAGGCGAAACATTAGAGCCTTTTCCGGCCAAGTGGCGATCACCCAGAAGATCGGAGTAGTATAGGACCTGGGGGGGGGGGGAGATTCTGTAACCAGTTAGCGACAATTTTCGAATCGCTTTCACACTTTTGACGCGAAAACATTTATATCATGCGTCAAAAAGTGCGATAGCGTTCTGAAAATTGTCGCTCACTAGTTACAGAATCTCGCTCCTGAAGTACAAAATATCGCAAAGAAGTACATTTGGCTGTACTTCGAAGTACGAAGTACAAGAGCGAAAAAAGAAGTACTGTATTTCCGAAAGAAGTACGGTTGGTGACATTAGGCATTCATGAGAAGTGCTAGATCTAGGTTCCATCCAAAGTTATAAGTAGGTTTGAAGACTAAAGATAGAGTGGAAAACTGGTAAAGGATATCAATGCTGCAAGCGGTATAATAGTCGGCGAATAATGCAGATCCACATCCTATATTTCACATCACGATGCTACAGTTGTACAACACCTATTCAACTTAAGGGTAATATCTGGGATTTAGAAAAGGTGCTACAAACTTCAATAGTGACTTAAGACTAGGCTGCTAAAATATCTGCGTAGTTACCAAGACAGCTACTTTTTGCTCAGCCATCAATTGGTCGAAACCGATTGAATCTTACCCAAATATTTTCGGCAAAGATTAGGCGTTTGGTGCTTATGATTTTTCACTGTTGTCTTCAGTCAGTAAATAGTCAGGAGGCTAATTGTTAACAAGCAGTTTAGGAAAGTATTAAATTAAATAAAGATTCAAACGGGTTTATTTCTGCAAACTGATTATATCATTCACTATTCTGGTGTATATAAACAAGAACATGTATTTATCTATATATGCGAATATACTTGTAAAAACAAGTTCAATATATAACTCGCCACTAATATCCTATGGACGTGGTACACATCTTTCTTGACAGGCTGCAAGTGAACAGTAACGGTTCGCATTGCCACCACAGCCAATATAACGGAAGCTGATGCAACTTCTACTTTGCCGATTGTAGTACCACCTTACACCAGGTATGCATCCTGGACCTCCACTACCGCTATCCACTGCACCTCTACAGCTACGGATCCCTATAAAAAAAAAAAAAATTATTACAATTATACTCATTACGAAACAATTTTCAATGAAAATATTTGCATTATACTTACGTGGTGCATTCGGGCACTGGGCCAGAGTTTGTTCAAAAAACAGAAAAGCGAGTGTCAGTGCTAATAAGTAAACAACGCACTTCATTTTGAATGATTGAAAAACGCCGCTTGGTATAGAATCGAAGTAATTTCAGTTACTGATAACTTTTCAGTCGGCAAAGAAGCTTTTATAGCCATAAGATCTTGCACGCCATGCTGGCTTCATTTGCTATTCTACTTGTATATGCTTTTGTCTTCTGCTGTTTGCAGACCTGACTTTGTACTACATGTGTTTTATTATTAATTTCTTTTCTTTTGTTTCACCTATTGAAAGAAATTATCTATACCTATATCTATATATGTGACCTGGTCTACGGAAAGGGGGGGGGTCAAAAAATCAATTTTTTTCAACTTTTTGGTTGATTCGGATGGAAGATGAGATGCTTTTTCACGTGGTGAAAAGCAGAAAATCCTAACTTGCTTAGAAGTGTACTAAAAATGTAGAGAAAGAAGAGTAAAAATACGACAAAATATAATTTATTNGTCCAAATTTGAGTTTTCATGTAGAAACATAAAACGTAATTATATTGCTGATATTTTTAAAGCAAAATATATAAAATCCACAGCAACTTTGACGAGTAAAAAAGCAGTACAAAATTGTTTTCTTTGCGTTCATTGTGGCATACCTTTTGCGTCTGGCGCTTCGCTGGCAAAGTTATAAATGTCACGCAAAGCTACAAAGTTTTATCTGGCATCAGCTTTACTTTTAACAGCTTTTTCACAGAAAACTAGTTTTCGCACGTAAGCTCCCTTTTCGTAGACCAGGTCACATATATAATCTATTTGCATATATAATACGCGAAGGAATATTTTGTGTAGGACAAAAGATCTGTACCGTTCGCCCGATTTTCAGCAACAAGATGTCAAATTAAAGAGCTTGGTCTGTAGATGTGCAAACTGGTTTTAGTTTTTCGAAAAGAGTTGCCACCTGTTGGACAATTCAACTCAAATTATTTAATTATTAAATGAGGTGTAAAACTAAAAGCCTTGGACTGTATGTGCATTAAGATTTGACTTTTTTGAGAAGAGTTGCCACCTTTTAAAAAATTAGATTCAGATCATTAAAATAATTATATTCAAATTACTTAGCAAAATAACACTAAATTATTACAAAATGGGTTTTAATCGAAATGGTTCTGAAAAGCTTTGTTTCTTAGCTGAACTATAGGAGGGTTGCCATCTGTTTAGACAGTCATATTACGAATATATAAGAAAAATACGTACCACCATATGGGTGTCACACGAAAGAGGTTTCAGAAAGTAGTAGTTTGAAAATATTTTAAAGAGGGTTGCCAGCTGCTTGAAATGTCGAATTTAGTGTACTTATTTATACACAAGTTATATAAAATATCAATATATAGATACCAAACGAAGGAGTGTTAAGAAATCTTTAGTTTGAACGCTAAGAATATTTTCCAGGTATTGGAAGAGGGTTGCCACCTGTTTAAAAAGTTAAAATCAAATTATTTAATGAGCTAAATGAATGTTGTGAAATTTTTTTTGCTAAACTGTATTTAGCGGAGTTACCAGCGATCTAGAGTTAACAAGGATTAAGCTGGAAAATACTTTTGAAGAGGGCTGCCATCTTTCAACGGTCTATATTAATTAACTAATAGAAAAAGTGCATATATGAAATATACAAATATCGTTATCAAACGAAAGAATGTTAAGAAATATTGAGTTTGACATTTGGAATATTTGAAGAGTGTTGTTTAAAAAGTTACATTCCAATTATTCAATAACCTTGATGGATTATTAAAAGATGGGTATCAATCGAAATGGGTTTGAAAAGGCTTTATTCCTGATCTTTATTTAGGAGGGTTGCTATTTGTTCGAACAATCAAATTCAAATTAGTTTGTTGAAATTCTTTTGAAAAGGAATTTCAAAAATGAGAGGTCAAATTAAAGACCTTAGCCTGTAGATGTGTGATAAACTTTTATTTTATTTTTTTCAATTAACAACTTTTTTCATCGGTATAGAGTGACTTAAAATTTGACGATTTTAAAAACATGCACTATGCGAGACTGGCACTCGGATCTCTTATAACTATGACTAACATTTGGAATATTTTTTAAGTTTTTGAAATTCAATTTTGGCCATTTTGACGCCATGCGGGTTGACTAGTTGTTTCTAATTGCAGTTTCAGAGTGAGGTCACAGGACATTTTTTTAAGGATACCCGACTTTTTACTTTGAGAACTGTGATACTTTATTGCAGATCGCTGGCTATTGTATTTAGTTAGTTTTAATAGTGTTGGAAAATTATCAGAACGCTAATTACTCGTTTCGGCAATTCACCATGTTGTCGAGTAATTCTTTGAAATATATGTATACTACATTAGATAGAGTGGTCCCAGAAATTCCTAATCGGGAGGCTGTTTGTTAAAAAACAGTTTAGGAAAGGATCAAATTAGATAAAGTTTCAAATAGATTTATTTCTGCAAACTACATCTTCTTATATATAAAAATTAGTGCACGTTTTTGGTGTGACCTCATAACTTGAGAACTGCTTCACCGAATTCAACCAAATTTATGCGGCATATTCGGGCTATCATGCAGATAGTTTATGTGAAGTTTGCTTGAATTCGGAAAATGGGGCGTGTCGCCTCTATTTTATATATAAAAATTAGTGAGTTAGCTTATAACTTGAGAACAGTTTCACAGAATTCAACCAAATTTATACAGCATATTCGCGCCATCATGCAGATATTTTATGTGGAGTTTGGAAAAGGGGGCGTGGCATATGTATCTTATGTATAATAAAAAAAAGTACGCGTTTTTGGTGTGAGCTTATAACTTGAGAACAGCTTCACCGAATTCAACCNTGGGGCGTGTCGCCTCTATTTTATATATAAAAATTAGTGAGTTAGCTTATAACTTGAGAACAGTTTCACAGAATTCAACCAAATTTATACAGCATATTCGCGCCATCATGCAGATATTTTATGTGGAGTTTGGAAAAGGGGGCGTGGCATATGTATCTTATGTATAATAAAAAAAAGTACGCGTTTTTGGTGTGAGCTTATAACTTGAGAACAGCTTCACCGAATTCAACCAAATCTATACGGCATAGTCGGGCTATTATGCAGATGGTTTGTGTTAAGTTTCACCGAATTCGGAAAACGGGGCGTGGCACCACCCAGTTGGCATTCCAAACTATTTATTTATTCATACCCAAGATGGAAAAACAAAAAATGTTGTATATCCAAATGTGTTGGATTAAGATTTAAAATAATCAAAAATTTTTAAATAAAACCAATGATAAATTTTCATATAGAAAAATTCCAGGATTTTTCATCATTCATTTTTCAATATTTGGTGTAGAGAAGCACACCGGGGTACCTACATATATATAGTACATATATATTTATTCTATTACTCTGGTGGATATGAAGAAGACACATGTTCGTACATAAATACATACATAAGTTTAATGTAAAACTCGTCTCTACTATCCTAACCACGTGGTACACATCTTTGTTGACAGGCTGCACGTGAACACCAACGATTGTCGTTGCCACGACAACCATTATAACGGAATCTGTTGCAAGTTCTAGTTGCTGGATTGTAGTACCACCTCGTAGCACGTCGGCATCGTATACCTCTCCTTCCCCTATCCCGTCGCCCACTGCAGCTAGGGTTCCCTGTGAATATATATTTATACATACATATTTTCAAGTCTATTCATTATACGAATCGCTTTTCACTAAAAATGTTTTCATTGCACTTACGTGGTGCACGCCGGCACTGGGCCAAAGTTTGTTCGAAGAACAGAAAACAGAGTACTAGTGCTACTAAGTAAATAGCTAACTTCATTTTGAAGGTTTGTAAAACGCCGCTTGATATAGAATCGTAGTATTATCAGTTACTGAAAATTTTCGAGCTGGCAAAGAGGCCTTTATAGCAGAAAAATCGTACATATAATTACTGCTTTATCCGCTATTTTATATATCTTGAGCCACGAATTTTTTTTAAACAAACTCTGACTTTTAGATAACGTAAATGTGTTTTATTTATTATTAATTTCATTTCTTTTGTTAATCATATTGAAACAAATGACTGATCTCAATAACAGCTTTAGAGTGGGGTCAGCAGATACTTAAAGAAGGAGTAGGTAGGAATTATTTCAGTTGTTTACTTTGAGAAATTTGTTACTTTAGTTGCGTTCTTTATCTCCCAGAAATAGTCAGAAAAAGTCCGAAGTAGTAAGATTTAGTCCAAAAAGCCTTCCAGAACTCCGGGTGCTTAGTCGGATCATGATCAGTCCTTATCAGAGGGTGGCAGTGCATTCGTGTCTCTATCTCCGGATATTGGGCGAGCGCACTGAATTCCTCTGGTTCAGGCTGCTCTTGAATGATGACCAAGAACTACCGAACCCGTTAAGCGTTACCGAACCTGTTAAGCGACACCGTGCCCAGTGGATGGTTTTCAGCTAGGGGGTTTACCAGACCGGCTGTATTATAACGGCGCCTCCCTGGCACAGGGCCGCTTCAGGGAGTAGCGGTGGCCTTGCTGCGGCATGGGCGCGCCGTAGTGGACGGCGAGGCCAGCTCCATCGGCTAGGTCGTATCTAGCGGAGTAGTGCGTGGCGTAACTGCTAATACTAGCAGGGCCCTCTCGCCACAGGCCTCCGGAGCTTCGAGGACCTCCGATAGGATACCTCAGGAAAGGCAAATTCAGACCCTCGCAAGGCCACCAAAATTTTAGAGCGCTACGGCGGTCAGTGTACTGATCAGATAACTGAGCAGCATGCTCGAACGATTGAGTGGCCTAAAAACGTGCGCAGAGATGCGGAGTCTGCATGGACTGTGGCAGAGAGGACGGCGATATCACTCACGAAGATTGGAAGCGTGTGGCGGCTGCCATGTCGGCGGTATTTATGAGGGTGGTCAGGGAAAACCCAGGGCCACCGCATAGGTGTGAGAGAGCTCACGAGGTGCGCCGACGAAGCGGTCGGCAGCGTTATACAAGGAGGCAGTCTCCCTGGTGGGGGAGGTTTGGAAGTGTTCCAAGCTAGGGGCCGTAGACAAAGCGGATATTCCGATTCGTCCTTTAGCTCGGGTGTGGACACCTACGGAGCTTACCTCTCCAGGGGAGATCGAAAGAATACTCCGGTACTGCCCATCCCTCCCGACGTACAACTGGAGGATTATCTGCAGAGTACCTCGGTGCTCTCAGCGATACCAAGGGGGTCGTATACTATGGCTTCGAGAAGGTGCTCCTACGGATCCTACCGACTGAAGCCGAAGCTGATGATCCCCACCCTCCGGCAGTATCGGAGGAAGGAAGGAAGGGAGACTCGGCTCCATCGGATGCTGAGAGTATTGGCGGCGGCTGCTCTGCCGGGGGCTCCGTCTTCAGTCTCGTGAGGCTGTTCGATGGGGGCGATGCGGCATCCGACAATCTTTTGCTCCACCTTGAGTAAGGTGGGGCTGACGTTGTTCTGATCCATGAGCCATAGCTGAGCAGTAGCGTTATCTCTGGAATTAGAATAAGTTACTAAAAGCTGATAGCGGCGAACAGGTATTGCCTGCATGCTTATCATAGGTGAACTAAAAGCCTTTATTTTGCATAATTTCAGCAATGAAAATATGATGACGATCAGGCTGGAACGAGAGGCTGGAGAACTCTGGCTAATATCCGCCTATATATTGATGAGGAGGTGGAGCCACCTCCAATGCTGCTGAGGAGCGCTCTAGCGGAAGCCAAACGACGGAAAGCTGGCGTGATCTTGGGGTTCGATAAGAATTAGAGGCACTCAGTTTGGGGTAGCTCGGATAAAAACTCGCGAGGTGAGTCACTGTTTGAGTTTATCCTAAATAAGTGAAAGTCCATATATTTGTTTATAACTGCTGCCAAGGAAGGGGTTCTTGCCCTTACACTGGCTTCATCTGAGACATTACCTTTGATCTCGGATTGGAGGGTTCTGAGCGAACACTCCTTTTCGGATCACAGGTGTATTCAATTATCTTTGGACGAAACGCGTCCTCCTAGCAAGCCCTTCAGAAACCTGAACTGGGATCTGTATAGCAGAAATCTTCGCCGAGTGCTTCCTGATGTGCCAGAGCTAAGTCCTGTGCAGTCGGTGGGCTCGCTATAGGAGCTTGTCGAAGTTTTCAGCTCTACGTGCAGAGATGCTCTTGAAAGCGCATGTCCGCTGAGATTCCAGAAAGGCAGAGGGAAACCCCTTTGGTGGACTGTGGAACTCTCTGAGTTAAGGGCGTCGAGCAGACGACTTTTTAATAGGAGGAGTAATTTGTCTTCTGATTGGGAACTATATAACTTTGGACTAGGAATCTACAAGTCCGATATAAGAAAGGCAAAAAATATTTTATGGGTGTCTTTCTACGAAAACTTTGAAAGGTGACATTAATCCTCTAGATTTAGGCTTATTCTCGCTAGGAGTCCCGCTCCGCTGGGTTACTTGAGGTATGAGGCAGGACACTGGACTATGAGTAGCGAAGAGTCACTTAGCTTGCTCCTGGATACTAACTTTCCTTTCAATCCTTCCCCGGAGGAAATCTCCTTAAGGGAAGTGCGCCGTGACGGCGCTGCTCTTTTTGACCTCCTGAATGACTGCCACCTGGCGTGGGCGATTAATTCGTTTAAACCCTTCAAATCTTCAGGACCCGATGGTATCGTACCTGCGCAGCTGCAAAAGGCTGTGGAGATCTCGTGCCGTTGGTTGGCCCAACTCTGCGCGAGCTGCGTTAGATACGGGTACATTCCCAGGAGTCGGAAGGTCGTCAAGGTGGTGATCATTCCGAAGGCTGGAAGGAGCTCTGATGTTGCCCCCGAAGACTTCAGGACGACCAGTCTCGCCATGTTTCTGCTGAAGACGTTGGAGAGGTTGGTAGACATGCACATAAGGAGTATGGTTCCTCGAGATCGTCTGTCTAGAGCTCATCATGCTTTTTGTAAAGCAAAGTCGGTAGATACTGCTCTACATACAATTGTGAGATGGATAGAGGAAGCCTTAGGAAGGAATAGGAGCCTTCCTCGATATCGAGAGGGCTTTTTAATAATGTTATGCCAGACGCAATAGTAAAGTTGCAAAATAAGCTTGGAGTTGAGGTCAGTGTCATTAGACTCATCGAAAACTTGCTGCGTGATAGAACTGTCATGGCCGTCTGGGGCATGTTCAGTTGGAGGTCTTCGCTTACAGCTGTCTTACAGGGTCAAATACTTTGGATTGCTCCTAGTCAGGAAGTTGTCGTGGAGGCCAAATATCGAGGAATGGGCAAGGAAGGCATTAGTGGCTTTATATTGCAGTAAGGGAGCTATAGGCAAGAGATGGGGTATCTCGCCTAAAGTTGTCTATTGCCTCTACAAGACCGTAGTCAAGCCAATTATGTTTTATGGCACCATAGCCTGGCGGAACTCACTGGAATAGGCTACACTAGCAGGCAGCTGGAGCGCGTACAACGGGCTGCATTAATTGGTATTAGTGGGACACCGCGGACCACCCCCTCATTAGCACTGAACGTAATGCTGAACGTGGTGCCTGTCGAAGCTGCAGGCAGAATTGTAGCGTGGCGAACGGCTATTAGACTCAGGGAAACCGATTGGTTGACCAACTTAGATACTGGACACTCTGGAGTTCTTGATGGCTTCGATTTCATCCCTGATCGCACGGATTACTGTGCCACCGATATGTCTCCTAAGAGCTCCTTCTCTGTCCACTTTCCCTCAAGGGAGGAGTGGCCGGGCGGGAATACTGGAGGAGGGGTGCGGTGAACATTTTTACGGATGGATCTAAACTGGACGGCAGAGTTTGTGATGGGGTCTTCTGTCCAGAGCTTACCATCAGCACTAAATAAATTCAAGCTCCCGGACTTCCAGGCGGAAGTAGCTGCTATCAAGGAGGCGGTGGATTCACTGCTAAGGAGCGTTATAACAGTCAGGGAAGTGAGCGTATATTCTGAAAGCCAAGCGGTTATCAGGGCCTTAAGTTCGTTGGAGGGGCGCTCTAACTTGCTTAAGTAATGTGTAATGTAAGTAATGTGGAACTGTGTGGCTGACGAGCTGGCCAGGGAAGGTACTCGAAAAACGTTATCACCGGATAAAGAGCAGCTGGGGGGGGGG
>NW_016157136.1:134773-136602 GCF_001687245.7 Rhagoletis zephyria | reverse complement strand
TGGGGGGCATTGACCGCTTGCGGTACACTCTTGGATAGATTTGCCTCTTGTCATCTCAGCGAGAGCTGGGCGAAAACCACGACATGCGCGATCGTAAAGTCGTTTTGGCCAAGGGTGGACCGGGGGCGATCGAGGGCACTGCTCACACTGACAAAACCACATCTCTCACTTCTGGTGGGGGTTTCAACGGGTCACTAAACGGGAGGTTGAAAGTTCTACCGGATCCCTTATGTCGCCGTTGCCTGGAAAAGGGCAAGGTGGAATCACCTCAACATTACCTTCTTTGGTGCCCAGCGTTTGCGAGGCTAAGGCTGAAGTGCTTTGCGCTCACTTTCTAAATAACCCCGAGAAGCTCTGGGGCATTCATATTAGCCGAATTCGTAAATACATAATCAGCTCGGAGCGTTTTATCGATAAAGTTTGGGGTGCCGTTCAAAATTGTGGTTTTTCAGGCAAAAATAGACCAATGATATAAAAGATAAGGTATGACTACCTTACATTACACATACATTTACACCTTTTTTCATTGCTTCTTTGTTTCAATTTTTTTTCATTTTGATTATCGAATACCCTGAGCGAGGACAAATATTTTAATATGGGGCAGGTAATATATATAAAGGAAATACCGTTCGCAAAGAAAAACAAAACAGCTTACAATAATAAAAACAAGTTCTTGGTGGTTCATTATTTGGATCGTATAATGCTGTTTTTGGTTTTTCGTTTTTACCAACATAATAAATTTAAAAAGGGGAGTCAAAAAATAGCACTTTATTTGAAATGACCCAATTGCCTTGCAAAAATATTTTAGATGTACGACGAACTTTGTTGTGTTTGCTTTTAAGGTAGTACGGTCTAATGTTCATATATACAATTATGTATTTTCCAGCTTGATAGCTAGATTTTTATTATTTTACAACGCTTTTATCATCATATCATTTACTTACAGATCACCATTTATACTATAAATATAGCAAAAGTATTTATGGCAAACCTATTTACTCTAGATATCAACTTCGTCGTAGGTATCATATCAAAGACATACAATTAGAAAAGCTCTAGAGGTAGATGTCGCCCCGCCAGAAGAAGTTAAATATTGCGCCTAAAAATATGCACAACATACGCTACAGAGAAAATGGACGACACGCCATTTCTTTAAATCAAATTAATTGCTGCTGTACATCTTCTTCTTCTTTATTGGCGCTGTAACCGCCTAAGCGATTTTGGCCGAGTCCAAAACAGCACGCCAGTCATTTCTCTTCTGTGCTAACTGACGCCAATTGGAAATGCCAAGTGAAGCCAGGTCCTTCTCCACCTGGTCTTTCCAACGCAGAGGAGGCCTTCCTCTTCCTCTGTTACCAGCATCGCGGCCCGCGTTGAATATTTCCAGAGCAGGAGCGTTTTTGTCCATTCGTACGACATGGCCAAGCCAGCGGAGCCGCTGAATTTTAATTCGCTGCACTATGTCGATATCGTTGTAAAGCTTATACAGCTCATCGTTAAATCGTCTGCGATATTCGCCATCACCAACGCGTAAAGGTCCGTAGAGCCGCCTCATCAGATGCTTTCATTGTCCATGCCTCCGCGCGATACACCAGCACAGGCATGATGAGTGACTTATAGAGTGTGATCTTTGTACGACGAGAGAGGACTTTACTTCTCAATTGCCCACTCAGCCCAAAGTAGCACTTGTTGGCAAGAGTGATTCTCCTTTGGATTGCAAGGCTGACATTATTATTGGTGTTAATGCTGGTTCCCAAATAAACGAAGTCGTCTACTTTTTCAAACTTGTAACTGTCAACAGTGACGTGGGTGCCAAGACGCGTATGCTC
>NW_016157136.1:121354-134405 GCF_001687245.7 Rhagoletis zephyria | reverse complement strand
ATTTCGGCCTCTCTCTTCTTTTTGCGCCAAATACGCCTCGCTTCCTTCTTCAGTTCCCTATAATGGTGCCACATGGCTCGCGTTGCGCCCGATCGCAGCGTGGCCCTGTAGGCGGCATCTTTTTTCTCTGCGGCTTCTAGACATTCCTCATCGTACCAGTTGTTCTTTCGGGCTCGCTGAAATCCAACTACTTCTTCGGCGGCGGTACTTAATGATCGGGAAATGTGGTTCCACTGCTCGCGTACGTCGGATTGTTGAAGAGTGCTCTCAGAGAGCAGGTGTGTGAGTCGAGTGGCGAATAAATTGGCCGTCTGTTGTGATTGCAGCTTTTCGACGTTAAGCTTTCCTTGCATTGTTGGGCGCACATTTTTTGCTGCACAGAGGCGGGTGCGTATCTTGGCTACAACAAGATAGTGGTCCGAGTCGATGTTTGGTCCTCGGAGTGTACGTACGTCCAAAACGCTTGAAGCATGCCTTCCGTCTATCACAACATGATCGATTTGGTTTCTCGTTTTTCGATCTGGAGACAGCCATGTAGCTTGGTGGATGTTCTTATGCTGGAACCTAGTACTACATATTACCATATTTCGGGCCCCGGCGAAGTCGATCAGCCTCAGTCCGTTATCGGACGTTTCGTCGTGGAGGCTCTGCGATTTGGTTTCTCGTTTTTCGATCCCTTCCTTGCCCACCTTGGCATTAAAATCGCCAAGCACGATTTTGACATCGTGTCGGGGGCAGCGCTCATATGTACGTTCCAAGCGCTCATAGAAGAGATCCTTGGACGCCTCATCCTTCTCTTCCGTCGGGGCATGGGCGCAGATGATTGAGATGTTGAAGAATCTAGCTTCGATGCGGATTGTGGCTAGACGTTCGTCCACCGGGGTGAACGCCAGTACTCGGCGACGGAGTCTCTCTCCTACCACGAATCCAACACCGAATTTGCGCTCCTTTACGTGGCAACTGTAGTAGACGTCGCAAGGCTTAACGCTTATTTTTCCTTGCCCCGTCCATCGCATTTCTTGGATGGCGGTGATGTCAGCCTTTGTCTTCCCGAGGACATCAACCAGCCGGGCAGAGGCACCTTCCCCATTAAGGGTCCGGATATTCCAGGTGCATACCCTTAAATCATAGTCCTTTATACGCTTGCCGTGGTCGTCATCAGAAAATGGGGGTCTCATCCCAGGCTTTTTCGATTTTTTCATTGGGCGGGGTTCTACCGTGGCGGGATCCAAACCCAGCGCACGCGAAGTTTAGCGCCTTCTCACTTTAGCTCGCTCCCAAACGGGTGTTTGGTTGCTACCCAGAGGATACGTGGATATAAATATCCGGATGTTGTGAGCTGCGTTTTGAACCGTACGCACAAGAATCGCTTCTGGCCACTCCCAGGTGAATGGCAGTCAGAAGTTTTCCACTTCTGTGCACGGAACCATCCTCCATATGTATGCATATGGGGCGTTCCATACTAGAGGTATACGCCGCCGGGCCACGCCGCCGCCGCCGCCGTTTTTTGTCATTTCTCACGCGCCGCCGCCGAGTTACGAAAATATCGGCGCGGCGGCGGCGGCGGCGGCGTTCGGCGCCTAGGGAATTTTGTACAAAATTTTCATGTTGTATGCATATTGAAATACATCGTTTGAAGGAACTAAATACTACTCGTATAAAAACACTATTTTACGAAATGAAAATTACATTTTTAAAATAAGTGTTTTTTGCATAATTTGGGCCACTGAAGATTTAAAAAAAAAAGCGTAACTCAGAAAAAAACATAGGTAACACGTTTTTCGATCGAAAGCGTTTATTACAGTTAAATTAGTAATGGTAATCTGACGATTTTTTCCGCAGTAGACAATTTTTTTCAATACTACTTTTTTATATACTACAGCAACAAGAAAGTTATACACATCAAAAACTTTAACGCCAATATCTCAGAAAGCAGTTTTAACAGAAGCGCCCTTATTGCATCTAACTCCTCAATTATTGGAGATAAAACAAAAGCCCTGTTCGCGTACGCACTATCCCGTAAATCCAGTACTAATTTTACTGGTTTTTTACTGGATGTCGTTTTCGTACGCAAATACTTGCAAGAAACTAGCAAAAGAGGGGAAATTGAGAGAGCAGAAATGACAGCTGAACTTGCAAGTTTTACTGGATTTTTACTGGATAAATTTTTACTAGCAACTATTTGCTAGTAAGAGAAACAGCTGATGGCATGATGCTTAATGTAATTCACATTAACAAAATAATTGTTTGTGGTGCTTTTAGAGTTGCAATTGACAAAATAAACCCATTTAAATATATAATAAGATGTAAAATATTAGTTTTCGATGAAAAATGCATCGGAAATTGACAAATTAATCAGCTGTTCATAAAACTAGCAACTTCTTGCTGGTTTTGCGTTTTCGTACTTTCTTGCGTATTTCACTCATTGGGAGTAAATATATAGTGGTCAAACCCCAGGAAGGTTTTGCTGCCGCGCATCGCAATATTTTCTATACAGAGTTAAAGTGCCCCTTTTTGGTAAAAATTACTATTATTTTGCATTACATTCTGTTCTCCTTAAAAAAATTTGGCGCTTAACATAGTAGTGGAAATTTAACTATTTTTAAGCCATTTTTCAAACAGTGGGTCAAAAAGGCCCGTTCTGGTGGGAGTTGATGGGTTAAACTTTTGAAAAAAAGTAGGCCAACCTTATTTTCAATATATAACCCGCAAAAAATCGTAAGCACTCCGTAATTTAACATAACGGTTGATAAGCTTATTGCAAACATTTGTTGTTAGCGACATAAATTACCCCAATAACTTAAACTTTAAATTTTTTTATTTGTTTGAATTGAAATAGTACATACGGATTTGTAGAGTACATAGAAGAGATGTATGTATATTAGGGTGCCCATCGAAAATAGTTTTTTTGTACGTTAGTACTACATATTTTCAAATTGTGGAAACTATCGATGGTCAAAATTTAAAAAATTTTTTGAAATTCAACCAAAATTAGTCATTCAAAAACTCATGAGTCTAGAAAATCGTATTTTCTGACCTAAATCGACAGGCTGCGACCTCTAAATGGCCTTTAAAAAATCTATAAAAATATGCAATAATATTTCTCATAAAAAACGAATCAAATTAGGGGGTAGGGTCTTTAAATTTTCAAAAAAAGCATTGTCGATGGGAAACCTAATGTATATACTATATAGCCTTTCTTTTGTTCGCCCATTCATCAGCAGCAGTCACTCAACATTTGAATTCAATGAATGAATTAAATAGAATTATAATCTGATGACATGATAAGGTTAGAAGCCTTATGGCTCCTTGGAATCTGCCTTATGGGCAGTAGCGCCGGCGTTTCTAGACGCGCCGGCGTCGCCGCCGCCGCCGATTCTTTCTGAAGTTGACCACGCCGCCGCCGCAAAGCCTGTCGGCGTAAACCTCTATTCCATACCAAATCGGACGGGGCTCACACTTCATGTGTTTGATTTGTTTCAAATTTTTAGGGTTGATGCATAAACATAAATAATAAACAAATATGAAATTTGAGCTTGATTAATACATTTTTAAAAACTTTACAGCACAAAAACAAAAATAAATCGATATTATAGTTTTCCAAATATCTCAAGAACGGGGCGAGGAAAAAATTTAAAAAGAAAATCATACATACACAAATCAAAATTCATTATGAAAATAAATATTTTTAATTTTTTTTCTTGAAAAATTTTTGACATATAAATTTTTTGATAAACAAAATTAGTTTTTGAAAATACGTCATCTCAAAATATAATAACAAAAAAACAATGGTAGCTCTGAGTATTGCGCAATATTTAAGTATAGCATTCTATGGTGCACTCTACGATAATTTGAGATATCATTTTTTTTTACACCGAAGTTGAGTAAAATTGGTACACTACAAATTTACAAATTTTTTAATTTTTTTTAGAATTTTTTTGAGTATGCATTCTTTTAACACGTTAAATTTTAGTGCAAGTTTTAGGCTACTGCAAAATTGCGTTGATTTTTAATATTTTTTATGCTGACGGCTTTTTGCACTTTTTCTTATAGAAGAAAATGCGCAAAACCGTTTTCAAAGAAAATTAAAAAAAAATAACGTCAGTTTTGTAATCGCTTAAAACTTGCACTTTCTTATACTAAAATTTAATGGGCTACAAAACTGCAAAATGCATAACTCAAATTATTGTAGAGTGCACCCCATAATACTGTACTTAAATATAGCGCAATATTCAGAGCTACCATTGCGATTTTTTTTTGTTTTTTTTCGAGATGGCATATTTCCAAATCTATTTTTTTTTATCAAAAAATTTCTATGTGTAAAATTTTTCAAAAAAAAACTTTAAAAATATTTGTTCTCTTAGAGTGTTTCGATGTGTGTATGTGTGATTTTTTTTTTTAATTTTTTCCTCGCCCCGTTCTCGAGATATTTGGAAAACTATTAAATCGATTTGTTTTTGCTTTTGTGCTGTAAAGTTTTAAAAAATATATTAATCAAGCTCAAATTTCATATTTTTCTATTATTTATGTTTATGCATCAACCCTAAAAATTTGGAACAAACCAAACACATGAAGTGTGAACCCCGTCCGTTTTGGTATGGCGAATGGTATGGTATGGGTAAGCGAATTTTGTGTTTATAATTTCTCACTGTAGTCTTCAGACTTAAATAATCGGGAGGATGTTTATTAAAAAATACATAGTTTAGGAAAAGATTAAATTAAATAAAGATTCAAACAGGTTTACCTCTGCAAATTTACCACATATTTATTATATTACTCTGGCGTACATAAAGAAAAAAATGTATGTATGTATATTTGCGATTATACATATATACACAAGTTTAATATAAAACTCATATTTAATATCCTATTGACGCCGTTCACAATTGTCCTGACATTCTCTAAGTGAACACCAACGGTTCCGATTACCTTCACAGCCAAGATAACGGAATCTGAAGCACGTTCTACTTCGCCAATCGTAAGCCCACCTTATCCCAGGTCGGCATCCTCTACCTCCCGTACCAATATCCTCTGGTCCTCTACAGATAGGGTTCCCTAAAAACAAAAAAAATACAAATTTACAAGTCTATTCATACGAATCACTTTGCAATGCAAATATTTTCTTAATGTATACTTACGTGGTTCATTCGAGCACTGGGCCAGAGTTTGTTCAAAAAACAGGACGCAGAGTGTCAGTGCTAATAAATAAACAACACACTTCATTTCGGATAATTGAAAAA
Source organism: Rhagoletis zephyria (assembly GCF_001687245.7). NCBI lineage: Eukaryota > Metazoa > Arthropoda > Insecta > Diptera > Tephritidae > Rhagoletis > Rhagoletis zephyria. The sequence continues at coordinate 129,165 of NW_016157136.1, read as the reverse complement.
CGCCGCTTGATATAGATTCGAAGTAATATCAGTTACTGAAAACTTTTGAGTTGGCAAAAAAGTTTTTATAGCAACAAGCTCTTATTCGCAATGCTATTGTACTTGTATATACTTTTGTCTATTGTTGTTTACAGACGAATGACTTTTTGAAGAATGACTTTTTTTTAACAAACTTTGTATTTGTACTACGTAAATGTGTTTTATTATTAATTTCTGTTCTCTTTTTTATCATATTGAAAGAAATGATTGTTCTTAATATCTGCTTCAGAGTGAGGTCACAAGATAATTTATTAAGGAGTAAGTAGGGGCAGGGCCATCGGGAGAAAATCCGGGCCCGGGGGTGAATATGTGCACGGTCCCACCAACCCCACAAAATAATTTTCCATTTTCGCATGAATTTCCAATGTTTTCTCTTATACTTGTTCAGTGCTTTTTCCGTAGTATTTATGTGGAGTATGATTTTGTCGTTAAACACCTTCGTCTAAAGAGAGAATTGTTTCTACTATACAGATTAAATGAATGCGTAAAATAGTTTTTCTTGTTTTAGTCACGATGCGGGCTGAAATTTAAAAAGATTGTAAGGAAATAAAGACAACATAAATTCGTAGGTAATAAATGGATATAAATATCATGTTTAACAATTTTATTGGGATATGAATATTTCTAATTTTCTAATAACTATTAGCGAGTTCACAAGGTATTGTATACTGTCGTATTCTTGTATGATGTAAACATTAAAAACTTAAATAAATGTTTAGGGGACTTGAAACCACAACCAACTTTTATTTAACTCTGTAAAAATTCATAATACAGCTTTTATGGTACCTTGCGAACGCCGCTCATATATTTTTAGCCATTTAATGTTTACGACATACAACTATACGACAGCATATAACATGTTGTAAACTCTCAAATTGTGTTTTCTAAATGTATTAAAAACGAATATTAAATAGTGACCTTGAAATGTGATTTTTCAGAATAATAAGAATTACATATAAAAATGTGAGATTTAAATTGAATTGCTTAGAAAAAAAGCAAAAAAATAATCACAAATTCATTGAAAAATATGCATTTTTACTGCAACTTGTTTGGTTTCTTTTTCAGATTGATACATGGATACTGAAAACAAAAAAAAATTAATACTTTTGGAACTCAGCTTTTCACACTCGGCACCGCACGTTCATGTATTTTCGTACAGTGTAGCGAAGAGTACTCCGATACAGTGTTGCCGTTGAGAATTTTCAGAAAGTCGCAAAAAAGGGGTCATTGACGAAAAAAAGGGTCACCATAATATGTTTTCTTTTCTTTACTAGTAAAAGAATAAATCTGAGATCTAAGGTCAAAATGACATTTACATGTAAAGCCTTTTCTCTGCTAGAACGGTGCGTTATTGAATTAAAAAAGAAAATAGTGTGACAAGCTTTGAACAAAACACAGAAATCGAGTTGCTGCAAGGAGAAGAGTTGCATTTCCTTTAAAAGTTTTAAGTGATCCATTTTTTCGTACTTGCAGGAGGAAAAATTTTGTAATAACATGGTTCTATTACCATTTCCTATAAAAATCTCTGAAAAGGGGCAAAAGTCGCACATAATTTTGGGAAAGGGTCAAAAAATCAGAATTTTCAAAAAGTCGGGTCAAAGAATATTCACACTTAAAAAGGGTCATATTGCCCCTTTAGTCGCACAACGGCAACACTGCTCCGATAGTGACAACAAAGACAGAAAGTTTACATTTTCTGCGTTTGTAAAAAACCATTTTTGCCTCACATGTACCAGAAATGTACATACATATATGGGGAGTGTGCTTCAGGGCAGTGACTTTACCTGTGTAATTTTGTACGATGAGTAAAAATTTTAAGTTTTAATTCTGATCACCTACATATGTCATGTTTAAGAGGAATGTAAGAAGTTTTTATTTTCGTTTTGTCATTTTTTCCATTTTCTTTCATTAGATTTGAACTCTTAATTTTTTAGCTTTTTCTCCGTGTTATCAGGAAAGTAACAATAAAAATGTGTTTCGCTTAAGTTTTATTAATTCTTTGATTATTTTATGTTTAAGTTAAAATAAATAATTAATGCCTTTTGTATTTTTTGAAGATATAAAGTGTGAGTCCTGGATACTCAGGGTAACGGTTTAACAACTTTTTGTTAGGGGGCCCGATTAAGGGTTAAACCTAAAAATTTCTATTTATACATATACACAAGAAAAAAAAAACAATAAAATTTAATTAGAAAACATTTTTTCCGCCTATGTAAAAAATTATCATGCTAAAATGCGACAGAAATAGCAAGTGTGCGGAATAGGGTTGCCACATATTTTCTATCGTATATTTTCTATCGTATATTTATTTAATTTTTTATTTAGAATGTTAATATACAATATTGCTCTTTACGGATGCTAAAAGAAAGCTCTTAAACAAAGCTTTGCGTATATAGTAAGTGTTGTCCCTTAAGATTTTAGTGTAAGGTTGCCACTTATTTTCGATTCTGCAAAATTTATCTTAATTTAATAACTTAGTATGGATATCAAACGAGAAGTATTTTGGGAACTTTAATGGAGAAATATTTTCGTTGACGGTTGCCACGTTTTTTTTAATACCAATTTGAATCTTTCTAATTTCAACGAGATTATTTTGTATGAATGTAGGTGTTCACTGTACATTTGCACTCAACATATGTACTCTTCAACCTGGCGTATTTCTTAATAGGATTTCCATTTAATTTTTGATAGCCGATAGCCCCAGCAGCTAGCGCTAACTTATACTTTAAGTTTATAATTTAATTATAAGTTTAATAGATTAAATAAATAAATAATTTTTGATTTCAAACATTTTTAAATTTATTACATTCAAAAAGTAAAGTTGTTTTTAAAATCTTTCAAGAACACTTCTTTAGTAGAATATTGACGATTTTTTTTGTAAATTAACATTATTTTTTTAATTTTTTATTTTCACTTTGTTTCACTTTTGTGTACTTCCTAGTCTGAAATATTAACGCATTGATCATCTTTTTTTTATCGATATAATTTGTTTGGAAAGTGGTATTGAATAAGCGTAATGTTATTTAACAAATTCCATTTACAGCAATTGCACAGCTAACGAATAGTCAATGAAAGGTAGGTATAGGACCATCCACAACCATCGGGAAAAGGACTCGGTAGATATAACAATAGCCACTATGAAGCAGTTTGTTGTAGATCACACAATTATAGTAGTCTAGGAACGCCTAAGAACTGTTTACGGCCCACTTCGTAACCTATGTTTGACCTATGTTATATGTAGGACTGAATCGAAAATGTTACCAAGTTGAAAAATAAGTTACCAACTGTGATAAATAAAGAAAAAAAAAATACTAATTTTGGTAAAAAATTACCAAAACGGCAACGATGTATGTGTTACATACATATGTACATACATATACACGACTACATACCATTTTTACCGCATATTTCTGCGACTGGCTTCCATGCTTTCTCCTTGTTTCAGAATAAGAGTTGTGTGTATTCGGACGTTTGCATACGCTTGCTTATTCATATTATAGTCAGCCCTTAATTTCGATTCATACTCGCAAATACCCAGTTTTATACGCAAAATTATAACTTCAGACACCATCTACACACATACATATGTGCTCCTTGATGCGAATCACGAGCGTTCAGACTTAAAAATGAAAATTGTTTCATAGGCATGCCATTTTTATGAGTTATTAAGGCGCCAAAATACCGAATACAGGACAAATACGGGACGTTAAAAGAAATGCAGAACATTTGACGTCCCGTATGAAATAAGTAATTAATACCACCAGGACAATTGACGAAAGAAAGGACTGCCCAGCATAATACAGGACGGATGGTCACCGTACCTATACTGCCTCTGCCGGGTTGACCCTGTGACCTCCAGTATTAGTTCACCTTCTCCTTAACTTACCAAAATTGTGAATTTTTGGTAATAGTTTTTCATCGCAATGAACATCAGTAGCCACTAAGTTTGATTTGTTAAATCTCTCCTTGATTTTTTGTGCCTTCCTCGAACATGAGTATTAAGGTGAACATGAATGACAAATCAACAAAGAAATTCCAGAAGTTTGAAAATGGCAAATAATTGTAGAAATGCCAGAATATTCGGAAAAATAAAGTGTCCAGTGAAGTGTATTTAGTGAGAAAAAGTATAAAGGAAAGAGTATATAGTAAAGGTATTTCGCGTAAAATAATGTAAATTAATTTTGGGGTTTATTTAACAATCCAGTAATCAAACTCGGTATGGTTCGGTTGTTCAGAATCGCGCTGGAATGAAAACTTACGAAAGTTTATGGTGCAACTACACCTTGTCAGTGTATCATGGATGATAATATGCAGCGGCTACAGGCGAGATATCATGTTAAGCCCTTCCTGAGTGCCGCTACTCACTATACCCGGTCCCCGATATGCCAAGGCCTGCGTGTCTTTGCACTTTTCCTATTATTTTCCTGTTATTCCCTACACTGAGAAAAACGATTAGTTTCGACAACTAAAGTTATTTAGTTCCCGAATTTTGACAATATTTGGGAACTGTTACCAAGGATTGGGAACTATTACCATGGGTTGGTAATTATAACTAAATATACTAAAGCTTCTTATATTCATCTAGGTTGTAACAAATCGTTAATTTAGTTGAAGGGTTTGGTTAATACTAATAAATATTTCTTTGAAGCATATTTCTACAAATTCCATTCAACTTAACGTATGGTTCATAAAAGGATGTTATTAAGCTCTGCTAATGCAGATAAGCTTTCTTTCAACACGTGGTTTAGTCATAGTTACCAAATCTTAGTTGAGGCAACCACGATTTGGTTTGAGAGTGGAACATATTCATGCTTGTGAGCCACCCCTAAAGAATGCTGAGCGCTCTCTGAGCACATCTGTGTTTCATATACGAAGAGCGCCAGCTGAGCAATGCACACAGTCCCACTAATTGAATCGTTTGAATGTGCTAGTATGCCGACCATTCAAGAATGATCGAATACAAGATTGCGCCGATCAGAGAGGATTTTTGAGAATAACTTTTGTGTGACGTCACACTGGTGCAATTGCGAGAGAGAAATGCCAAAACGTTAGCAAGAATGGAAGAAGAAGAAAAAATGTTTGTCTCAGTTTCAGTTTTTCTATCACCGCGAGTGGTTTAGGTGCGCGCATAGTTATTTAAAAATATAAAGCCAACCGGGGTTTCTTAGTGGATATATAATTTATTTGAATTATAATTTGAAAGTGTCTATTTAGCCAAGGAAAAGGCAAAGCAGTATACTTCCAGCAGATATTGACCTGGGTTTTCGCACGACTGTTCCTGTTTCATCGTTGTTTTTTAGGAAATTCTTACCACCATATACATATGTATTATTTACTTTAGTAACTAACTTATGTAAATATGTACGTATTTTTATGCTTAATATATGCAAATAAAAGAAGAAAGTAAACACAACAAACATCGAGTAAATTTTTATTTGTGTCAAACTGAAACTTTTTTTCCAATAATAAACGGTTAGCTGATTCAAGTCTACAGCAAGTTCACAAAATTAATTGATTGAACTTGTATCAACCAAAGCATTGTTTATATTTGCTCAACAATGATTTGATTCAACTAACAATATTGTCCAATCAAGGTAGTCGTTTCGCAATTATTAACAAATATACATTTGTCTCAACTAGAAGTCTTAAGTAAATTGCAGACTTTCGTGAACTATATATTTATTTCGCCATATCCAACTACGCCACTTGATCACTATAACCAAATCTTGGTTATTATAACTAAACTTTTTTCTTTCCATACCAAGGTCTTCACCTAGGCTGCTTAGGTATTTTCGGCGACACAAATTTACAGTGTTTGCCTATAATTTTTCAAAGTCATCTTCAGTTTAAACTAATCGGGAGGCTGTTTATTAAAAAGCAGGTTAGGAAATAATTAAATTAGATAAAGATCAAATAGGTTTATTTCTGCAAACTATATATTTATTCCATTACTCTGGTGGATATGAAGAAGACACATATTCGTACACATGTACATGCATAAGTTTAATATAAAACTCGTCTCTAATATCCTAAGCGGATCGTGGTACACATCTTTGCTGACAGGCTGCAAGTGTACACCAACGGTTGTCGTTGCCACCACAGCCATTATAAATGAAACTAATGCAACTTCTAGTTGCCGGATTGTAGTACCACCTCGTAGCACGTCGGCATCTTCTACCTCTCCTTCCCCTATCCCGTTGTCCACTGCAGCTAGGGTTCCCTGTGAAAATACAATTGTGTATACATACATATTTCCAAGTCTATTCATTATACGTCTGACTTTTCACTAAAAATGTTTTCATTGCACTTACGTGGCGCATTCCGGCACTGGGCCATAGTTTGTTCAAAAAACAAAAAAGCGAGTGTCAATGCTAATAAGTAAACAAAAATCTTCATTTCAAATTGTTGAAAAACACTGCTTGGTATAGAATCGCAGTAATGTCAGTTACTGAAAACTTTTCAGTTAGCAAAGAGGCTTTTATAGCAAAAATATCGTGTGTACAATTATCGCTTTATTCGCTATTGTATATACTTTAAAGCAGGATTTTTATACCCGAGCGCACTTGTGCACAAGGGTATTATAACTTTGTTCACATAACGGTTGTTTGTAACAGGCAAAACGAATCGAGATAGATATAGACAAATNACTCTGTTTTTAGATTACGTACATGTGTAAATGTGTTTTAGTTTTCATAAATTGTATTCCTTTTGTTTATCATATGGACACAAATGACTGATCTCAATAACAGCTTCCGAGTGAGGTCAGCGGATAATTTATGAAGGAGCAGGTGGGATTAGTGATGAAATTAATGGTAAAAAGGTACTTTTTTGGTACATTTTGGAAGCCAAAAGCACATTGCTACTACGTTGACATATTTCGTACAATTTTATCGAAATGCCACACTCTGTATACTTGCAAAATTGAATTTTTATGGATAAAAATATAGTCATACTTTTCTACCTAGTAGAAGTAAATACTTGGTGTTTATTAAAAGCGAAATTTTTTCTAAAATCAACAAAAAGTAATAATAATAGGTCTATTCATAAACATTTGCAGTAAGTACTTACAGCGAGAGCGTAAAAGAAACATAGAGAGTAAAATTGAGAGGAAGAGAAAATTATCAGAAAAAGTTATTGAACGCAAAACTAGTAAAAACGTGCAACTTACGCCGTTTTGACTTTCTGATGGTTAAGGTTTGGCGCGTAATTTTCCTTTTGGCTGGGAAAATTTGCCATAGTCATAGAAATCAAAAAGTTTATCGATCTTTAATCATCCATATTTTCATTTCAATAATTTTGTTTTGAGCATGTTTTCGTCAAAAACTTCCTCTCAATCACTTACTTTACATTTGAAATTGACACTTGCAACAATCTATAGCTCTATCTGGTTTTTACGCTCTCGAATTCGCCCTTTTGCAAATTTTTTCCGTTATTCAATGCATTTTCAGTAAAAACTTGGTAACAACCTGGTAACAATTTGTAAAAATTTGTTGTTATTGAACGGGTCTGGTAGTATTTTCATATTTTTCAGACAAAATTATCCAGCAGCGAAAATCCTGAACATTTGCTACTAAAGAGACCAAATATACAGAAGTGCGAGAACGCAAAATTTAAATAAAACAAGTAAGAAAGTCTAAGTTCGGGCGGAGCCGAACATTAAATACCCGGCGCAAGTATTAAATATATGTTTTCCACCTTTCCGAAAGCTACCGCTACATGATAAGCCGGGGTGTATACATTTTAAGTAAATTAGCGTCCTTAAATTTCGAAAT
>NW_016157136.1:90061-121329 GCF_001687245.7 Rhagoletis zephyria | reverse complement strand
GACGGACGGACGGACAGACAGTCACCGCTTAATCGATTTCTCTTTTCATTCTGATCATTTATGTATACATTTGTCTATATCTATCTCGATTCGTTTTGCCTGTTACAAACAACCGTTATGTGAACAAAGTTATAATACCCTTGTGCACAAGTGCGCTCGGGTATAAAAAACTTGCTAGCGGACCACTTTTACTGTTTTAATAGGTGGTACATTTGGTAATTTATTATCCTCTTGGTGCATTGTCCCCGATTTGGCATTCTTTACTATTGAATACTTTTGGATAGGAAAGACATTTTTAACATTTACATAAATGAATGATCTCGGAACGAATAAGTTATTTTTCTCAAAATTATTTGGGATACCACATCATAACGCATTCAAAATTAAGTCGCAATCTCCTCCAAACACCTGTCCTTGTTACAAAAAAAAAAAAAGTAATTATAATTAAGTGGATATGAGTAGTCCACTTGCAAACAGCCTTATATGATTTTATAATAGTAAGCCATAAATTAAAAAAAAAAACATCTACAACAACAAGTAAAATCAAAATTGTATATTTTTTTCATTATCTGAAAATTTGGATAAACAAGAGCCTAATAACATAAAAAAAACAATATCGCAGTATGGTAGTTTTTGCAAATTTTGTATATGAAAAATTAATATAGCGAGTTTTGAAGCAGTAAATTTTACAGCTAGCTTTTTTTAGCTTTTCGCGTTCTCTCTTCCGTGAAGATTGGTTTGCTTCTTTGCACCGAAAGTATCACGTTTTCTTATAGTTTTCGAAGTTCTTCACCGCACTTAACGCCATAAACTCTCGGATAACTCGTGGACTAAGCCGAAACTGCCCCTGTGAGAGAACGGTCCTAATATATGTAGTTGGACATGTCAAAGGTGTTTGCCACCGTTTGTCATTTCACGCTACCGGGACACATTCAGCCTTATCGCCAACTTCATGGCAATAAATCGTTCCGATAATTCAATAGTCAAAACAAACACAAATTGGGAAAATTCATTTTGTTCTTTATAATTTTTCGGAAAATTTGCTCACATGGAATTCGCGACTTATTCAGGGTTCCTCTCTCCCACAGGGACTCAAATAGTGGTGGTCGTATTATCTGAGTGGCCGGCAGTAGTCCGTAAACTTTCGAGATCAAACTTCTAAACCCCTGAGAATTAAGCAAAGGGTGCCACAGGGTAGTGTGCTATCTCCGCTATTTTTGACTTCTACATCTCGAAGCTACCCGCAAAAGAGACGTTGTTGGCAACATAGCTACAAGGCAATTGGCCGGCGGCTTCTTAATTATGCGTTATTTCACAATTTGATTTTCAGCATTGTTTATCAGAAAAAAGTTGAGAATTCAATATTTTTAAATTTGAAAATAATGGAAAATTCAATATTAAAACAAAAGCGCCTTTTAATTTGAGAACGGTATCATCGGGTATTTGAGATGCATTTGAGATTCGAGAGATTCTCAAATGCAAATTTTTGTGAAATATCAATTTGAGATGTATTTGAGAATCAGTAGTTTTCTCGAATCTCAAATGCATCTCAAATTTAAATTTAACAAAAATGTTTATTGCGATAAGACAATGAAAAAGGAAGTCAAGTCACACAAGCGATGTTTAAGAAGGTTTTATTTCGAATATATTTTTCAAATTGGTTGGCAGATGCTCGGAAGTTTAATCAAATTTAATCAGTTACTTTACTGAAATATAAAGATATGGATTTCAAAAGAAACCGGTTGAAAAAAGCTTTATTACGAAAATGGCTTTGCAGAGGGTGCCACATGCTAGAAAAATTAAATTCAATTAAAGAGAATATTTTCAAAATGGAATATCTTTCGCCTTTACAGCAAGAAAACATAAATGAAATACAACAATGAGATATTTTTATGAAACTAAAAGTATTTGTTTCTTTTCATAAAACATTTTTTTCTAAAGAATGGCCACAAAAAAAAATATATGTATGTATGTTCATATTGTAGGGATTAACTACAAAGTGTAAGTAGTTTTTTTTTTAATACTGAAATGCCGGATTGACAATGTTCGAGAACTTCGAAACAATAAAGCTTATGTTTTGGTACATTTGTAATCATAACGTTAAACTGAACTAAACGTGGGCGGAAAAATCTTTACAAAATATTTAATCTTAATAAGCATCCAAGTGCTCTATCCGCTGGAAAATCTTTTACTGACTGAAGTGAACGCGCTGCGATCTAAAGGCCGGTCCACATAGAACTTTCGCATTGGCTTTGGCGTTGGCGTTGGTTTGACAGAACGCACGTTAAAAGAATGCTTGCTACAATGAACGCTTGGCAGCGAATGCTTGGGCGACTAAATTAGCATACTAACGACAGATAAATTAATATTTAATATCAATAATTGCATTAAAAACGATATTTCTGGCCTGCACTTGATTAAAAAGGGAAAATATTTCACACAATTTTATTTATTTGCAACAGCTGACGAGCAACGCACGCGAAAAGATGAGAGTTGGCCATCTTTTTGCTTTGTGTTGGCGTGAGCGTTGCCGAATTTTGGCTATGTGGACGGCTGCACTTGAATTCATGTATTCATAGTCAGCTGTTGAAGCGACGCCAACGCCAACGCAACGCCAAAGTTTTATGTGGACGGGCCTTAAGAATATCAGTGCTGCCCAAATTGTCTTCTTCTGCCATGGAGCTCCTGAACCTCATATGTTCAGCCGGCTATGAAAACATACATACATGTCGCACATTTAACGATATACAGATGTAAGTAACTGAAAATTTACGTTTTTGCAGATTTCATCATACAAATAATAAGCTTGATATGTAGAACATATTCAGCCTAATAGATGGCTAAACTTCCCAAACATCGCAAAGATATGGGTCTTTTAAACAGTCTTTTTGTATACCAACTGTATGAATTGATCAACATTTGATTGCGTCTCCCACAAAATTAGGCATTTTAAAAGTAAAATGAGTATTTTTAGCGGCGGTAATTTTTTATTATTTAACCAAGTTTCCCAGCGTTGCGTTTTAACAGTTTTAAATTTTTTTCCCCAAGCGTCGATAATAGTCCGCTTTAGTTCTAGGATTTGACAATTTAAATAAAAACTCATTTGATTTTTGTGAAAAAAGAAAGTTCGATGGATCGATTTTAGACAGCTACAGAATTTATATTCGTAAATTAGGCAAAAATTATCAATTAATTTAATCAAATGATTAATCGCTGCCATCCCTAGTCCTCATTAAGAATAGATTACGATTCACGACAACTGAAGACCGGTTTGATAACTTGATTAAAATTTGTATAGAACGCGAAGAAAACAGCTCTATAAGTTTTGAAAAAATCATTAAAAAGTTTACAGCGATGGTGGCGAGAAAACAAGTATAGCAAATTTGGTCCTAGAAAATATTTATATTTTTTGAATACATAACATATATGTATTGTATGTAGATATGTATAAGTAGAGAATCCTCTAACAACAATGTATGGAATATAGTTGTATGTATACATAAAGTGAACAAAATATATTATGTGTGAAACAGTATTAAAACTAACGCTGTACTGACTGAAGACCTTCCGATATTTTTTTTTTTTTTGTTTTTTGCGACAGGATCCGCGATACTTCTGTGCGCCATTGCATACGAATACACAAACATAAATAAGTTTAATATATGAGTCTTCTCTAATATCCTAAGCAGGTCGTTGTTCACATCTTCGTTGACATTCTGCCAGTGAACACCATCGGTTCCTTTCGCCACCACAGCCATTATAACGGAAGCTGATGCAACGTCTAATTTCCGAACTGTAGTACCATCTCGTAGCACGTCGGCATCCTATACCTCCCAGTCCACTATCCAGTCGTCCACTGCATCTAGGGTTCCCTGTGAAAATGCATTTGTAGATACTTATTTCCAAGTCTATTCATTATACGTATCACTTTCTACTAAAAAATATGTTCATTGCACTTACGTGGTGCACGCCGGCACTGGGCCATAGTTTGTTCAAAAAACAGAAAACAGAGTGTCAGTGCTAATAAGTAAAAAAGAAAAAACTTCATTTTGAATGATTGAAAAACTCCGCTTGGATAAGTACTGAAAACTTTTGAGTTAGCAAAGAGGCCTTTATAGCAAAAATATCTTACAAATGTACATAAAATTATGGGTTTATTCGCCATGGCATATACTTACATACATACATAAATACATTAAAGCAATAAATATACATAAATACATTAAAGCACGATTTTTTAACAAACTCTGTTTTTAGACTAGGTAAATGTGTTTTATTTATTATTAATTTTATTTCTTTTGTTTATCATATTGAATGAAATGGCTGATCTCAATAACAGCTTCAGAGTAAGGTCGGCATATACAAAGTATGTATATGAAGGAGTAGGTAGCGATTATTTGAGTTCATTACTTGAGAACTACGCTACTTTTTGGCTACTGTAAGAGGTTTTTTTTTGTTTCAAATGGAATATATGTGGATCAGTATATACATCTAACCCGCTCTGCTACTGGCAGCCCTGAATACCATTCCAAACAGGCGTATAGTAATCAGTGTTGGCTTAGTCAGCTTTAATCCATTGAGCCGACCCATCTTATTTCATTCACGTGTAGAGGTGCTGGCTGTCATTTGTTTGCTTTAGATAGGTTCGTGTACGAATGCCGCCAGCTCCAACACATCATTTTAATTTTTTTCTGTTTTTGGTTTTTCTTAATTACGAAAAAGCATCTGTGAAGTGTAGAACCAAAAAAATGACAAAGAAAATCAATTCAAGTTCAACATTTGAGGATAAATTTGCAGAACAGCATTTAAAATTTCACTACCACTGTATGGTGGTGCCCAACCCTGTTGAAAATATCCGCCAAGGCATTGTTAATATTAACCAAAAATCACGTTGATTCCTTTTCAAGTTTAAATTTGGTAATAATAACCAATTTTTGGTTGATTTTTTCCTCAGTGTGCAAACTATTTATTCTATTACTCTGCTGGATATAAAGAATAAAATATATAAATACATATGAATACACATACATATAGTACATAAGCTTAATATAATATCCTAAGCAGGTCGTGGTACACATCTTTGTTGACATTCTGCCAGTGAACACCATCGGTTGTCGTTGCCACGACAACCATAATAACGGAAGCTGTTGCAATTTCTAGTGACCGGATTGTAGTACCATCTCGTATCACGTCGGCATCCTGAACCTCTCCTTCCACCATCACGTCGTCCACTACAGCTAGGGTTCCCTGTGAATATACATTCAGTCATACATACATATTTACATATTTCCAAGTATATTCATTACGTATTACTTTTCAATAAAAATGTAATCATTGCACTTACGTGGCGCATTCCGACACTGGGCCATAGTTTGTTCAAAAAACAGAAAACAGAGTGTCAGTGCTAACAAGTAAACAAAACACTTCATTTTGAATGTTTGTAAAACGCCGCTTGGTATAGAATCGAAGTAATATCAGTTACTGAGAACTTTCGAGTAAGCAAAGAGGCCTTTATATTTATATCGTACATACAATTATGGCTTTATACGCTATTGTATGCACATATATAACTTAAAGCACGATTTTTTTTAACAAACTCTGTTTTTTTTCGATTACGTAAAAGTGTTTTACTTATTATTAATTTAATTTCTTTTGTTTATCATATTGAAAGAAATGACTGATCCCAATAACAGCGAGGTCAGCAGAAAATTCATGAAGTGGTAGGTAAAGTAAAGTATATATTTTTAATTTTTCTTAATTATTAGAAACTAATTAACTAAGTTTTCTATTTTAATTTTTAATTTTATTTTTTTTGATTTTGTTATTTTTAAAATATTTTTTTTTTCATTTAATTTTTAAGAACTTAATTTTTTAATTTATTTTTCGATTTAATATTAATTTGATTAAATTTTCTGTTAATTTTCAGATTTTTTTTTTTTTATTCCATTTAATATTTCGGAACTTTTTTTTTTGCTCTTATGATTATTTTTTTTTAACCGATATCAGAAAATTTAGAAGGTTATCAATTCCTCGGAATATTTTTATTTTTTTTTTATGTATGCTACCGCATAACTTTGGACCGATTTCGTTAATTTAATTTTTAATTTAATTTTTTATCGTAAAGGTAATGTCTCAGTGGTGGTCCCATACTAATTTGGTTTAGATCCGATCATTTTTATATGATAATTGAAGTCGGTTGTATTTTTGCTTAAAAATTTCTTATTATTTTCTCGATCTGATTTCGCCTGTAAAGATCGAAATTCGATTTTATGAAACCAATCTTGAGTTTTTGTTTAGATCAATGTTTTTCAATCTTTTGAATACGCGACCCCTCTACAAGTTAAAAAAACTCCAGCGACCCCCTAGGGCAATAAACAAACGAAATACTACTTTTTTAATATTCATTCTTTGGGGATCTACATATCCGTGATCATACGCAATAACCGCCTAAGTCGACTTAACAAATAAATGCTATCGTATTCTGCAAATACTATTCCATGCGTATTGAAATCCCCATCTCGCCAGCTAGGTTATTTTGGTTTCCCCATAAGGTTTACATTACAATCCAAATTTTATAACGTTTTTTCTCGAATTGAGGTTTTTCGACTTAGGTGGTTTTTGTTTATGACCAAATATATGTATTTTGGATAAAAAAAAAAGGCGCGGGTAGCTCCGTAAACTGCTAAATCCGAATATGTTAGTTATTTTTGTGATCCGTTTAGCTCTTGAAATTAGCATTTCTTGCCGATCCTTTTAGCCACTTGAATAATTTAAACAAGAACCTTCAAGGAAAGAAATATAGTTGAGTCTTTTCCTCGTAAACCGAAGATTCTTGAAGATAGTGGCACAGGCCAATCGCTTGCAGTAAATTCTCACATTCCTTGCACCGTTCAGAGCTTGCATAATTTGGAAGAGAAACTTTAAGCTTACTTTCAAGACCAGGACGGCGAAGCTGACAATGGATATAACAATATTAAACACTTAAACTCCCCATTAAACCCAAAAATAACACAAACGGCAATAACGGAAAATTTGCTTTATTTCCCATTGCTTAATTATACTATATGTAACAAAAACAGTTTACTGACAAAAGGAAAATGAACTTTGTTTATTCCAAAAATACAATTAAACAAAAAATGTGATATAATTCATATGAAGAGTGTAATATTCACAAAATATTTTTACTTATGAAAAGTCTAACAAAATATAGGAAAAAGTCGTCTTTAATAACTGCTCAACAAATTAGACATAGCGCTTTTGTATGAATTTTATGTGCATGCTTTTTATACCCGAGCGCACTTGTGCACAAGGGTATTATAACTTTGTTCACATNGTATGTTAAAAACATTGCCGGAAAACCTTAAAATGTTAAATGCATGGAACTATGGCGCAATAAACAGGTGAAGTAATAAAACAGCTTTCTTGCTTTATTTTTTGCTTTAATTTTGTATGAATGTATTATAGTCAAATTTTAAAGTCACTTTTTTTCAAATAAGGCAGGGTTAAAATCTTTTTCACGCTCTAATTACTTCACCTGCAGGCGGATTCTGAAAATCGCTATCGCCAAAACTCCAAAAGTCTACAAAATTCTAAAATCTAAAAATTATTCGAAAGCTAGGCGAATCAAAATGAAGGCCCCACCAGAGGATATCGAACATGTGCACGTTTGCAGCAAAGGAGGGCATTCAATAAACGTGCAAGTGGTGAGTTCCTTATATACAAGTGTGTGTAGACAGATGAACTGTCACATACTTACCTATATACTACAAATTGATTTAAAAAACCAGTAGTTATTAGTAGCAGTAATCAACTATATCTTGTTCTAAGCCAGCCAGTTCGAAAACGCCCTATCTCAGAAAATTTCTTTAAGAACGCCCTACTTCAGAATTTGATTGAAAAACGAATGAATGAATTTCTTAAATAAATTCAAGTATGCAATTTTATTGCCCTTTCAATGTGCATATTTCAACTGTCTTAAAATTCTCGTTTTCTTTTGATAATATATTTCCTGACTTTTCTTCGCATTTTCTTTCTTATTAAGATTTGTCATACATATGTAAAGTATAAGGAAAAAAATACATATCGCCGTCAGCGAAAAATTATCAAAAATCGACGCGTACTTTAAGAGATTTGAAATGTGCACATTATTGTACTTAAATTGAAAGTGATATAAAATTTCATACTCGAATTTATTTAAGGAATACTTATTAAAAAGTTTGCAGTTTTGACAAAACTTTACAAAATTCTTATAAATTTCGTACACAGTTTGAATTAGGCCTTATTTTGATCAAAAATTTACAAAAAATCTTTAGCATCAAAATCAGTGCAAATATCAAAAAAAAAAAATCGACGTAATCTCTCCGATATTATGGCAAAAACTAAATTATGTTAAGAAGTCAATTGAAATATCAATAAAATTATATTACATACATAAAAAACAGTGTTAGCTTTAACCCACGTAAGTGAAGAGATCGTGTGGTTAATTTCTGGATTGAGATCACAAGCAGAAATACTAAGATAAACCATCTAATTTCCTTAATATGGCCCCCAAAACTTCTCCGTTGCGTTGACGTATTATGTTAGCCTTTTCCATAGCTTCAGCTTTTCTTTCCTCAAATAAATTTCGCCTCTCTATAGCTTCAATTTTTCTCCGTTCCAACTCCATCTTTTCTTTCTCTATGCAAATCATATTCTCGTTCCGACTCCTCCACGGAAAGACGTTTCCGTTTCGGAGCCAGCCATCCTCGAGGTAGTTTCTTAATATTGCTTTGAGTTTGCATTGCTTGTGTGTCTTGTTCTTCAACGCCTCAAAATAACGTTATTTGGCGATTCAAAGGCTGCGTTTCTTTATACATTCCGGATAAACCCATTCCACAACCAGAATAAACAGAATGCCATTGAAATATACGTTTACATATCAGCAGGAACGTTTTAAAGAATAAGTAAACAAAAAAGTTTATTCCAAACGTTCAGAATGAATAAAGAAATGCAGCCAAAATGTTTGAGAATCGTAATTTTAGCATTTTGAATTGTCAAAGTTATTTTGTCACTTTATCCGGTTAATTTTTGTTCATTTTTGAATTGTTAAATTTTAGCGATGGAAATAAATCAAAATAAGCGATGAAATCGAGGAAAGAATCAGAAAAATATCAAAAAAAAAAAATGCTAAAATTCGTTTAGAAATTTTTGGCGATGGAGAATAAGGTTTAGCGATTTCTAGAATCCGCCTGCTGGTATAATTAACAAACAAAAATTGACGTTCCTGTTCGCAGCATATTAACACTGAGAATATTGTTTTGAGTTTTATCTTCTGTTAAAAACTTCTGCATTATTTGTCATTGGTTTCACCATATCCGAAATGTGGATTTTGTTTACGAAGACGAAGCGAACATGTGGTACGAAGTAGTGATGTAAAAATATGTAAAATTTTATCTACATACTCTCACACTTCGAAATTTATACTCGGTACAAGCAGGTGGGATGAATGGCTTAATAAACAGGTGAAATAATAAAACAGCTTTCTCGCTTTATTTTCAGACATTCGGCTGTCTTATAGTCACATTTTATAGGCATGTTGTCAAATAAGGCAGTGTCAAAATATTTCTTAAAAAGTAGGCTAGGAAAAAATTAAATTAGATAACCCCAGCAAACATTTGTAGTCATAAATGAGTCTTTAAGGAGTCCTATTTCGGAGCCATTATGCTCATAATGAGCTCATTTAAGAATCCGATATGAGGGTGTTTCCCTTTCTCCGAAGGTCGACTTATATGAGAGCTTAAATTCATACAACAAATGAGCCTCAATATGAGTCAAATTGGACTCTTATTGGCCTAATATACGGCTCATTTTGGACTCTTTTAAAACATTTATTGGCCTCATATATGAATCATTTCAGACTCCTTTCGAGCCTCTAATCAGCCTCATAAATTACTAAATTCGGACTCTTATTTTAGGTTGTTCTTTGAGTCTTATTGAACGCACTTTATTTGCAAAAGCATTCAGCGAAAATTCCTTTCAAATAACATGCATACATACTTACGTGCATATACACATTCCAACATGCATGCAATAGCAGCAGCTACAGCTAAATTTTGTTCATTTATTGTTTTCTAATTATTTTCAATTTCTGTATAAACAAGTTTGGATATAAATTTCAAATCTTTATTGTTTTTATATTGGCACAAGGTGCTGGCTCATAACTTGGATCATATATGAGTCCTAAAATATTCATATAAGAGTAAAAAAATTTTGGTTTTTGAAACTCATATTTCTTACCTACCTAGGACTCCCTTCGGACTCATATATTCTGAACGCTCAGAATATGTTTGCGGGGTACAAGCTTTTATTGAAGTGAAACTTCTTACACGAGTTCGCAGATGGTTGCGTTAAATATTTAACACCGAGTCATAAAATCTGTATCGTTCCTTCGATTTTAAAGGATGAAGTGTCAAATTAAAGGTCTCGACCTGTAGTTGTGTAATATGATTTCATACGATATGTATACGAAAATCCAATTCAAATTATTTATTAAAATAAATAAAGTACCCAATAAATAATAAAAATAAAGATGAAGATGAAAATGAAGATGAAGATGGAGATGGAGATGAGTGATGAAGATGTAGATATAGATAAGTAGACTGTCATGATCGCCCTGTGATTCTCGCAGGAGATTTCAATGTCAAATTGTCACTGGAAATTGTTAACGATGGAAATGATCCAACAACCAAAGGAGCGACTACCATTGATGCAGTTTTCCAGAAATATTAATAATATTGAAATAAAAAATTTCATATCTTGCTTTAGTTACCACAATTTACTGGTTAGTATTGTAAATATGGATGTTTTCTCAGGCGCAGATAATAATTAAACTCTGCAGTTGGTTATAAAAAATAAAAAATGGAAGGTCGTTAAAAAATTTGTTAAATAAATATGTTTTTTGTATATTAGAAAATATGTACATGTGTATGTGTGTATATCGCAAATTTCTTTCCTTCTGACATTTCCTCTATTAAGTTTCACTACTTCCGCCCGTAGTCCCTACACGCACTAGGTTTTGTATATGAATGAGGCCATACTAGTTTTCGCTGGCAGTAACTAACAAAAATACTATTGAGTCGCAGTGAAGCACCCCTGGTATTTGCTAGTCTTGTATCAAAACGAGTTTGGTAAACAACACGCAGTTTGTTGCTGCTTTAGATACCTGAAGCAGTGTTGCCAGAACTTTTTGGACGAACCGGCTAAATTGGCAAATAATACCGGCTAAAAACGGCTAAAATGTTTCAACTAAATTTCACATGTTTTATTTAAATAAATCACGAGTAAAAATACTATTTCTTGGAGAGAAGTTACAAATTCGAGCCGGAAAAAAAATTGCCAACAAGAATTTGCAATTAGGAAAAACATATGATTGTGGCACATGGTTGGATTTTTTGTCGACGATAATTTGAATAAACAAGTTCGTTTAATTTAAAAAATTTACAAACTGGAGCGATTTTAAAATGAAAAATGTGAGTTAATACTTGTTTACTTAATTAATTTAGTTAATTCCAATTATTTGAAAGGTACTCGGCAAAAAAAACTGTATTTTTAATCGGAATGCAATCTCAACCAGAGTCGATATAGTAAACCCGACAAAGAAATTGAAACGTATGTTGTAGAAAGTCGGACTGACAAGATATATACACGTAGATCCTGTTTTTTGCCCCTCTAAAAGAATTTTAAAAATTTTTAAATTTTACAAATTTCTTTTGTTTGAAATGCAACCGTGGACACTAGCTGGCAGAAAAACTTGCAAATTTGCGTTCGTACAGAAAATTGCAAGTTTCTCTACATGAGAGAAAATTTGGGAGCATTTTTTCTTACTATCTGATATTTTGAGTGATAATTCTCGCTGTATTTTCGAAGAACAAACCTATTGTCTTCCCTACAAGGCCTTTTCGGACTGACCGATTCTCAGTACACTCAGATAGAAACCAATACACATAAAAAACGCTGTAAAAATTTCCCTTAAATTTTAAGCCAGTAAAACAACGACCTTAGGTTAACATCAACCGAGGCCATATGTTGGCAAGGGATTTTTCAGAAATTCCTTAAATTCTGATGTAAAATGTGATGCCAAAAGACCGCAGATCTCCCATTTAGATGGCCGGTCATATGACCGGCAGATGTCTCGTAGGATTCCCAGAGAGTTTTGCTTTACATAGAAATTTGTGCTCTTTTATTTTCATTTTGACTCACTTCATTGTTGGTTCCTTTAATTCAAGTTGGCGTTCGGTTTTTGGAATTTAAATAAGTTCTCAGTAAAAAAGTTTGTTTAAAAAAATACAAGTGTGTACATAGTGCTTGAAAATATCATAGCTGTAAAACTGTGAAATCATTTAAAATTTTAATCGTGAAATATTTACAAGTAGGATTTCATTCATTATCTTTTGGCTTATATTTTTTTCAATCTACAATCATTAAAAAAAAAAATAAAATTTATTTCACACAGTAAGGTAGTAAATACCTGAATGAAAAACTGAGAATGCTGAAGTAAACAGAATTCGATACTGAATTAGCTTCCAGATGAATGAACACTTTGCTATGTAGGTTTAGATGATGGAATTATGAGGTGTATGCACTTTAAAACGATATTGACATAGTGTCGCGTATCAATGCACAGCGGGCACGTGGGGCTAAGCCATGTCCTACGAATGAATGGTTGTGCTTGGACTCCTCCACGTATGAAACGCAGCTTCATTCACATGAACATATTGTACAAATTTATAGTTTTGGTTGTTTAAAAACTGAGTGCAAAATGTTCCAAGACAATTAGTATCTATAATTTTTTTTTTTTAAAGATTGGAAAATCTGCAGAACATGAAATAATCAAGCATAATAACCATAAAATGGTAGCAGCCTTTATCATTCAGTCCATGGTTTATCCACATACATATAATGTCCTTTTGTAGAATATTATGATCCGTTTTTATTTGTAAAGAACGATATTCTCATATCCCAATACCAGGCGCTCATGCATGTGAAGTAACAAGTTTTCTATTTCTACGTACAAAATTGTTTGTATAAATTTTTAAATTTCCAAAATTCTACTTTGTACAGTTCAAAGGCTTCTACAAAAAAAAATTTATTTAAAAGTTCTACAAACAAATTTATACATATAGAAAGCTCATATGTATGAGCGCCTGGTATTGAGAAATAAAAATATCTCTTTGTACAAATACAAATTTAGTTCGTTAAATAAAATTGACCGCAAGTTTCCTTCAAAAACATGCAGTTGATTTTAAACAGCATTAACAGAATATCCAAAGCTGGTACGTACTTCTGGTCTTAGGTAATGCTTTACCAAATTGTAGCAGTAGTAGAAAAGCAGAAGTAAAACGACTATTTTCCCCTATAAATATTTTCTTCAAGGCATATTTTTTCAGTGTAGTACTGAATGATCAAAACTGTTTGCATTCATCCAAAATTTACAATCACGATGATTGCGAATACTTCTGTTACATTCACATTCTATACTGAATGGAACTCTGTCATTCAAAATAATTTAAGCCACTCGGGAATGAGGTTTTTTTTTTTATACAGCCAAACAATCAAAATTTTGAAACGAGTGCCAAGTGAATGCAGATCCTACTGATTCAATCATTTTACAGCTCTGGAAAATCTCAATTTTTCCCTTACCTTAAACCTTTGGGAGTAGCCAAAGATGATGTTTTGTAATTTAGGCAGAATTGAATATGCGCTATCTGGGAAGACAATATCTACATGTAATATTTATTCTGTTTGCTGGCGCTATATCCGAACACAAACGACTCTTAAGTGTCTTAACAATGAAACAATTTCTTATTTTCTAATTTTTCGAATAAAACTTCACACTTAAAATCAGGGACGTGAACCGGTTTTGAACCGGAAAACCGCTTTTTTCTATTAATTAACTGAACCATTAACCGAACCGAAATTTTCCACAAATGTTTGATCCGAACCGAAAACCGAACCACTTTCTGTAAAGGTTTAAAGGTTCGTTTCAACCAATTTTCAATAGATAAATGTACCCACATTTTCTTAAATTTGTTAAACATAGTAATATCTACCATGTTTTTTACCATGTGACAATATCAAATTTAGGGGCAGCCCATCTCCCTTGACCCTTAACCTTGCGTGTTGTTGCACTTGACACTTAAATTTGCGCCTTATTTTTTTTTGTTTTTCGAACCGTTGAACCGAACCGAAACCCCGGTTCAAAGACCAAAAAAACCGTTTTGACGAACCAATCCAAAAGTGCAACAACGGTTCGAACCGCTGATCCGAACCGACCAAATTATTCATCCGGTTCACGTCCCTGCTTAAAATTAAGACATTTATAATAAACATTTTATGAAGAAAATCCCTTCTTCGTTTAAAATAAAAATAAGCGAAATCGGCCCAATTTCATACAACCCTGCCTGACACGAAAATTTTCTCCACGATAAGGCTAGTAGCCATTTCTAACAGATTTTGGGTCGCTTAGTCAAAAATGGAAACATATATACATATTTGAAATTTAAGAAAACAAGGCAAATAGCAAAATCGGCTAAAAACGGTTAATTTTTTTCTGCACAACGACTAACAAATCGGCTGCCGGCTAAATCGAAATTTCTCCGGCTGTTTGCTATCGCAACCGGCTAAATCTAGCCGGAAAACGGCTAAAATGGCAACACTGACCTGAAGGCTTATTCACTTGTTCCGTGTCTTTTTCAGTAAAGTCTAAAAATGGATTCCATGTGTTTGGATGAAAAGTTTCAAGTGGCTTTTTATACTGGTTATTGTTAGATATTTTGGCAATGTGTAGCCGAGGGAAATCTCCTTTAGGCATATTGGCAGATTGGATTATTTTGAACCGATACGTTTAAAAAAATAATATTTCTGAAAAAAAAATGCTGCTTAGCAAATGCGGCAACGCGTGCAAAAATTAAGAAAAAGCGTGTGTTCGTAAAGTTAGTCTGATCTAGTACCCGTTAAATTTACTAATATCTGAAGTAACAACGTCTTGTAATTAGAACTAGATTATACATAAGCTATGACATGTAGTCTTGTATTTAATTTAAAATCATTGGTAGTTTTGAAAGTAGCGTAAGGTTATTTGCCTCGCCAGTTTGTGAGCAATTATTTTCAAAGTTCATGAACAAAGTACCGTTATTCAACAATAGGCATCGCTAAAGCGAAGCCTCTGCTTTGACCAAAGAAAGAGATGTGAAGGTGACAACCTGTACCTAAATCTCCGGTTCAGTACCGAAACTTTTGGTTCAGTACCGTGTACCGAAACGCAGGTTTGGGTACAAGCAAATGTACCGGAATATGCAAAGGTACATATGTACATTTTTTCAAAAAAATAATTAATCAGCTGTTTGACTTGACTTTCAAGTTGCTACATGACTTGAAAGTAAAAATTGATATCAAATCGACGTTCAAATTGTAAACGTGCGTGTGTGTTAGTAAAAAAGTGTGAGTGTATTGCAACTTGAAACCAAGATCTTGATCGTGTAACGACCAAGTTATTTCTTTATTTTATCGACAATATCGATAACTTCCCCATCACTAGCTCAAATAAGAAAGCGAAAAATGTCAAGAAAGCGTGGAGTGAAAATTAAAATTATTGAATTGACTTCCGAAGGCGGCGAAAGTTCAGATGTTGTAGTAAATTTGTTGAACAATGCAATGGAAAAGTTCAATCTGAAAAGCATACTATCAAATATTTCTATACGAACTATTCAAACCTCGAAATGAATCCCATTTAACTGATTCAATTTTTCTGTGAAACTACATCGAAGTGATTTTGGAAAAACCTTAAGAAAATTCATAACTTCGGAAATTGTCCATTAATTTTTATAAATAGCACCTGGTTTTACTCGGAATTGCAGATTCTTTTCGAAGTAATGCTTGAAAGAGACCATTTTGTTTTGAAATTTTGTACAAAATGTTGTAGAAGTGGGAAAAATAATACAAATTTGTGTTGACTCCAGACTTATTCCAACAACTTTCAACACATTTAAAATGTGCTCACAAAACTTATTTATTCTTTAAATAGTACAAACATTTTTCCTTCTAAAGACTATAAAATTTAAAATTGGGTAAAAATTAACAGCTGAACATTTTTTAGTGCGGGAAGTCATTTAAAAATGTTTTTTTTTTTTTTTTTTAAATAAGTCGAGAATTTGAGAGTGTTACAAAAATTTTAAGTGCAGTTTCGTGAATTACATGATCAGCCCTACGACGTATACTAGGTCACTTAAGAAGTTCACGATCAATGTAACACCTTGTGATTAAACGTGGCAAACAATATCACTTCTAAATGAGGGTGCTATAGATTTGGCCAATACTGTATAATTTGCTTCAAATTAAATTTNCAAAGGTACATATGTACATTTTTTCAAAAAAATAATTAATCAGCTGTTTGACTTGACTTTCAAGTTGCTACATGACTTGAAAGTAAAAATTGATATCAAATCGACGTTCAAATTGTAAACGTGCGTGTGTGTTAGTAAAAAAGTGTGAGTGTATTGCAACTTGAAACCAAGATCTTGATCGTGTAACGACCAAGTTATTTCTTTATTTTATCGACAATATCGATAACTTCCCCATCACTAGCTCAAATAAGAAAGCGAAAAATGTCAAGAAAGCGTGGAGTGAAAATTAAAATTATTGAATTGACTTCCGAAGGCGGCGAAAGTTCAGATGTTGTAGTAAATTTGTTGAACAATGCAATGGAAAAGTTCAATCTGAAAAGCATACTATCAAATATTTCTATACGAACTATTCAAACCTCGAAATGAATCCCATTTAACTGATTCAATTTTTCTGTGAAACTACATCGAAGTGATTTTGGAAAAACCTTAAGAAAATTCATAACTTCGGAAATTGTCCATTAATTTTTATAAATAGCACCTGGTTTTACTCGGAATTGCAGATTCTTTTCGAAGTAATGCTTGAAAGAGACCATTTTGTTTTGAAATTTTGTACAAAATGTTGTAGAAGTGGGAAAAATAATACAAATTTGTGTTGACTCCAGACTTATTCCAACAACTTTCAACACATTTAAAATGTGCTCACAAAACTTATTTATTCTTTAAATAGTACAAACATTTTTCCTTCTAAAGACTATAAAATTTAAAATTGGGTAAAAATTAACAGCTGAACATTTTTTAGTGCGGGAAGTCATTTAAAAATGTTTTTTTTTTTTTTTTTTAAATTAAGTCGAGAATTTGAGAGTGTTACAAAAATTTTAAGTGCAGTTTCGTGAATTACATGATCAGCCCTACGACGTATACTAGGTCACTTAAGAAGTTCACGATCAATGTAACACCTTGTGATTAAACGTGGCAAACAATATCACTTCTAAATGAGGGTGCTATAGATTTGGCCAATACTGTATAATTTGCTTCAAATTAAATTTTTAATGGATTTTACAACATTTACGTAATAAATAAAATAGATCTCAGAATGAACGAAATTAATTTTACTGTACCGGATTTTTCAAAAGGAAAGATGGTCACCTTACGCATCCTGCTATCTCTCTTCCGCCATACCTCAACTGCGCGGTACTTTAGGTTTTACACTTTGAAATCGCCTACTAAATTTGACAAATCTAAAGACCCTAAGATCTGGCTATACTCTTACGAAGGGTTTTAGAGTACTGAACCTGCAACTGGCATCAGATTTGTTTCCTCACCTCAGGTTCTCGAGATATTCAAACCTAAACATTAAAAAAAAACACAAGTTTTCGCTATATTCGCAGCAGTGTTTTATTGCGAAAAGTATTTTTCTTGATGTTTAAATGTCTTAGCTCTCGATATGGATAAAATTTGTTCTAACCCAGAAGAAAATTTCGGCATTTCGGGACTAGTTCCCGCTTAGTTTATGACCATTTCGGTACTAAGCCGAGCCATTTCAGGACCTGTTCATGACCATTTTGGGACTAATTTGGAATCATTTCGGGTCTTATAAGGGACCATTTCGGGATCGCTTCTAGACTTGTTCAAGATGATTTCGAGACAAGTTCACGGCTTTTTCAAAACCACTTCACGACTACTTCGGAAAAAGTTTGGGACTTGTTTGGGATCATTTCGGTGTAGTACAAAGTTAGTCACGAAATGATCCAGAAATAGTCCTGAATTATTCTCGAAGAGGTTATGGAAAAGGCGTTTACTGGTACCGGTCCCGACAAAATGCATAAAATTAATGTCTGTCTTCTAACCCATTATGTATGTAACTGAGTCGCCTGTAACTTGCCAAGCCGTACACAGATGTTTACACATAAAACTGCATGCGTACGTGGTACTAACGCCTTTTTTTTTATAGAAGACTCGATGTGGCATTTTAAAATTGAACTCTCTCCTTGATAATGCTCTTTTAGTTCACTTTGATATATTTTATGCTGGGGTTATTGTCCTTTGAAAAAACCCTTAAATATTTGTAGTGTAATTTTAGGCTTCTTTGTTTATATTAGGTTTACTTTGTAGCCACGAAAGCATTAATGGTATGTGAGCATCTGGCAAGAGAGTTATTTGGGAAAGGAAATGTCATAAATATCTTTGGGAATTTGGAAAAGCTAGCGTCATCGCTCCCCCTAGCAATATTCTCGAGAGATGATGTAGGTAAATCCATATAGTTAGCAATCCAGCAACCTGGAAAATTTAAGGCTGGAACCCTGCATTGCCACCTAGACGGATCGAAAACTCCATAGGGAATATGGGAAGTGATCCTCGAATCCAAAAAATTAGATGTATGTTCCTATTAAAAAGAAACTATCCGAGCATATTCCAGGCGGGAGTTTACACCATCTTTCTGAGAGTGAAGCTAAATTTTCTTACGAGGTACCGAAATGAGGGAATCTTAATGCTAAGTAATTGCCAGGCGCTTTCGTATTATATGAAATCAAATCATCATTAAAAGTTGAATGCATTGAGGAACATAACTCCCTTGTTAGGAATACCAATATCCAGTTGTAACAAGTATCAAGCCACAAGAGAACAGAAGGAAATGAGATAGCTGACTATCACACTAATTGGCCAAAGAAATTCCTGAATGTACTAGCTACCAATACTATTAAGATGGAGTTCAGGAAGGAGAAGAACGCATTGAGCAGTCTTAACAGGGATAAGATATTGGTACTGTGATAGAAAAATACTTCACTCAGAAGGTATAATATTTATAAGTAATAACAGGTATCCTTTCAGACAGGCTGAATTCCGAAACGTCAATTGCATTGCATACGTACAGAGTATAAAGGAAAGGTATCGAATCGCATCGCTAGAATAATCAGCGCATCGGAAACAAAGTTGATGCTTAGTTTGTTTTTGATTGCATAATGAAAATATGTAATATACATATGCGATTGCATTTTAATTGAACTCAATTTTAGAACAGAGAAACTGCGAAAGTTGTAAAACCACAAACAATTCAGAAAATTAGGGTCGTACAGGCGCTGGCTTCTGAGAAACCGCAGTCTGCAGAGAGCTGCGCTAGATTACAGATCTCAACGACCAGTGATGCGTACTACCAAACGAGAGCTTTATGATCCCCAATAATTGCGTCGAAGGAGGATTGAAAGGATTCTCACATTGCTGTCGATCTCCTTCTTTTCCTTTGGTACTTCGAAGGCTTTTTGGATCAAGCCTGGAGCAAAAATTATCGCTTTTTGCCTCTCTCCGTTACGAAGGTAAATTGTGTGTTTCGAAAGATTGAAGCATTTTTCTATGTATTTTGGTATGAATTTCCCCCAGCTTTGGTTTGGCGGCAAACCGATTACGGCGTTTCGTTCCAAAATATTTTTGACTCACGGTCCTTTCGAAAGATGCCGCTTATCATTTACATAAATATATACATGACCGATTCCAAAGTGCGAACTAATTACAACTGGAAATGACTATCACATATAAATATAGACCAACCTGAATGAATGTTCTGACCGAGACAAGGATGCTTGCTCCTAGCAATCGTTTTGGTCCTTCAATATTTTTTGGATATCTTTTTGTTTTTACTGTAAAATATCCTTTAAAAAGTAATAAAAATTTAAATCAAAACACATAAATATGTACATTAGGATGATCCTTAAAAATCAAATGAGCGATTTTTTTCAGTCTCACCCCTTCAATCGGCAATACCGCGGTGGAGACGGCTAAGGCGTGTCGCACAGGGGCCAAAGTTCAGACTCCTCAGGTGTACAGGGCTGATAAGCTTTATTTATTTGTTGTGGTAGACGCAGGGGAGGAAGGGGGGATGCGCGGACTCGTCCATTATCTATATACCCTTGTGGTCAGCTGATTAAGTTAAGTTACATTTTGACCAGTTTTGGATTTTTTTTTTGTTAATTTAATGTTTATACTTTTTTTCATAAATATCTAGCACATTACCTAACCAGAGCCACATAAATCCACATTTCCAACTTCTTACAAAAATTATAAAAATTCAACAAAATTTAACGAATACACCCAAAAATTTTAAATTTTTTGTTCAGATTTTTTAGGTATGCAGTTTTGTAGTCCATTAAATTTAAGTGAAAATTTCAAGACGCTAGGAAATCGCGTTCATTTTTAATAATTTTTTTGGCTGACGGTGCTAAGCTTTTTTTTCTATATAAAAGGAACCATCTTAAGATAAAACGTGAGTGAATTTAATCCCTACTTGGCTTCTTATATTTTTTAATAACTATTCTTTATATATGGACCACACTAAAGTTTCCTTTTCATATACAAATTTGTACGTGTCCTTCCCGTGACAAACGTTGTCCCACCCGTGACAGAGGAATTTCGGATTTTTTGTATAATAGTTTTTTAGTTTTTGCTTTGTTTGTGTTCCCGGTTCTTTGTTTTATTACAATACATCAAGTTCAAACAGAGAAGTGAAATAAATTCGCAGACTTTCCGTAAAATATATCTGCTCCAAAAAGCAGGTTCTTTTTTTGTCCCACCCGTGACAGAGGAATTTCGGATTTTTTGTATAATAGTTTTTTAGTTTTTGCTTTGTTTGTGTTCCCGGTTCTTTGTTTTATTACAATACATCAAGTTCAAACAGAGAAGTGAAATAAATTCGCAGACTTTCCGTAAAATATATCTGCTCCAAAAAGCAGGTTCTTTTTTTGTCCCACCCGTGACAGAGGAATTTCGGATTTTTTGTATAATAAAGCCATCTTTTTTTTGTAGTTTTTGCTTTGTTTGTGTTCCCGGTTCTTTGTTTTATTACAATACATCAAGTTCAAACAGAGAAGTGAAATAAATTCGCAGACTTTCCGTAAAATATATCTGCTCCAAAAAGCAGGTTCTTTTTTTTGTCCCACCCGTGACAGAAGAAATAAATCAGATTTTTCCCATATAAAAGAATGCTGGAATTTTTTTCGTACACTCTAAAAAAAAATTGTGTAGATTTCCTAGCTAAAAGGTAGGTTACTGATTTCCTACCTTATTATTTGCAAAATTACATGCTCGATTATTCAACGAATAGTTTGTTTAAATTTCGGACTTTTTAGAGCATAATATAGCTGCTGTGGTGTGCGTAAATTTACTACAAAAGTGTGTACAAGCTACAAAATACACACCTGCCGTTTGATTTCACCCGTAGAATGGTGTAAAGCCGCTAACGAAAAGGATTTTTACACACGAAAATGTGTAAACGAGAAAAATGCATATTCATCGTGTAAATTTACCAAAAAATTTTAAAAATTAACAAAAATATACTCGATTTAAAGTCGCATTTTTAAACAGATTTTTTAGAGTGTATTTTATAATAACTCATATAATAGTCAATTAGGTGTAGCTTTATCAAAATGTAGAAGTGTTGAGTACGTTATACTTAAATTTAAACAAGAAAGAAATTCTTTTCTGTACAAGTGTCCAACCCGTGACGGTGGAATCGCCCATATTAAAAATATGCAATTGAACTCTTTTTTGGAACAGAGAAACTGCGAAAGGTGTAAAACCAGAAACAATTGAGAAAATTAAGGTCGTACAGGCGCTGGCTTCTGAGAACCCGCTGTTCGTGAATCCATCCTTTCAGCACGTAGACCATGCAGAGAGCTGCGCTAGATTACAGATCTCAACGACCAGTGATGCGTACTACCAAACGAGAGCTTCCAGATCCACAATAAGTGCGTCGAAGGAGGATTGAAAGGATTCTCACATTGCTGTCGATCTCCTTCTTTTCCTTTGGTACTTCGAAGGCTTTTTGGATCAAGCCTGGAGCAAAAATTATCGCTTTTTGCCTCTCTCCGTTACGAAGGTAAAGTGTGTTTTGGAAAGATTGAATCATCCTTTCTATGTATTTTGGTATGAATTTCCCCCAGCTTTGGTTTGGCGGCAAACCGATTACGGCGTTTCGTTCCAAAATATTTTTGACTCACGGTCCTTTCGAAAGATGCCGCTTATCATTTACATAAATATATGCATGACCGATTCCAAAGTGCGAACTAATTACAACTGGAAATGACTATCACATATAAATATAGACCAACCTGAATGAATGTTCTGACCGAGACGATGATGCTTCCTCTTAGCAATCGTTTTGGTCCCTCAATATTGTTTGATTTTTTTTTTTTTAAGTTCAGACTACCGAGTTTTTTTATTACCTTAAAATATCATTTAAAAAGTAATTAAAATTGAAATCAAAACACATAAAGATGTACATATATAACTGGCGATTAGTTTTTGTACTGATTTATTGTACACTTTTTCGCCGCCACTCATATCCTAGCCATGGTAGGCACATCTTTGCTGACAGGCTGCAAGTGAACAGTAACGGTTCGCATTGCCACCACAACCGTTATAATAGAAGCTAGCGCATCTTCCACTACCAGAATTATACCACCACCTTACACCACCACGGCAATGATCGGCGATACTGCCGCTATGAGCTCCTCCACTACAACTATAGTGCTCTAGGAATATAACAAATATTTGAGAAAAGATATGTACAAATATTGTTAAATGTATTTATACTACTTACGTGGCGTATTGGGGCATTGTGCCTGAGTTTGACCAAGATACAGGAAGAGAGTCAGCGCTAATAAGCAGACAAAAAATTTCATGTTTACAGAATGAAAAAAACACCTTTTCGCGCTGGTTAGAAGTTATTCTGTTAACTAATAATCTTCAAGTGTGGCGGAGCCGCTTTTATAGCGAGAAATTTTTTAGTTTATAATTTCGATTACTACTTTTTTATTTTTAATGAATTTTTGTGAGTGCACATTGTGTTTTTAAAGAATAAAGTTTTCTTTGTCTTATTAAACAATGCTGAAATTTATTTATCCAAAGCAAAGGAAGCCGCTAATTTAAAAATAACTCTGGAAACTGTTTTACTGTGCGGCGGCTCTTTACTTTTGCTCCTCGCGGAATAAGTCTTTTATTTACGGCGCTACATAAGTGCTAATATAATCTTAATCGTGCATATTCTTAGCGAATTGACATTGTGGAGTTTTTTTTAACAAGTGTTACCATTCAATAATTATTTTTAGTTTTGTTAATTTTATGTGTTGAGCTCATTTTTTTGTTACTTTGTTGCTTTGTTTATGTTTGTTTCATTTCGAGCTCCCGCAAGAGATTACATAAATTCATATGGTGCTTTTGTTTTTGTTATTGTTTTTTTTTTTTGTTTTCGCTTTACATTTTATATTCGTATATTTAATTATCGCGTTATCCATTGGCATGCAAGTTTTCATCATTATCATCTTCGCTACTGTTGCACTAAAAGTTGCTTTATGTGCTGTGTAAAACAAGTGGCCCACGATTGAGAGAATACAAAGGTTGCGCCGATCTCGGACCGCTATTCCTCTCTTAACGAATTTGACAGAATCGTTGTTTGCATGACGTCACACTTGTGCAACTTGTTTACGTTTTCCTTGCAACATTTTTTCTTCTTCTTCCATTCTTGCTCACGTTTTGGCATTTCTCTCTCGCAATTGCACCAGTGTGACGTCACACAAAAGTTATTCTCAAAAATCCTCTCTGATCGGCGCAATCTTGTATTCTATCATTCTTGCAAGTGGCCCCATCTTGTAGAGATCACATATTCTTCAAGTCCATGTCATCATGACTCAGGCCATTAAAAGTTTCTTAGAATGTCGCGATAACGTTTATACTATGTTCACTCGAGTTTAATGTTTTGTGATATGTGTTCTCTTTGGGGTGTTTAAGAAACTTGAAGTTTAATTTGATATTTCTTTGTTTACTTTTTCTTATTCATTAATTGGATTTTTAAACTATTTGGTAAACATAAATAATTTAATAACTTAAAAGTTCAATAAAATAATTGTTTTTAATATATTAAGATCTACAGATTATGTAAAAATTATTATTGTTGCTTTTCCACAATAAGTTTTCACTTAAAACGGCCTCAAGCTCATACAAATTGTTGAATATAATTGTTATAAGCCCATAAAAATAACAAAAACAGATTATGTAAAAAGATAATAGAAAAGCAAAAAAAAAGGAACAGTCCAGCGCCTTCGTCTTGGTCTGCAGGCTGTATAGGAAACACAGTTGCTAAATTTAAACGTAGAATACGTGGTATGGTTAAGAGCACATCCAAGTCAAAAACGAAAGTACACTCTAAGAAAAAGATATCGATAGCGAAATCGATAACAACATCTATAGCAAAATTAATAGCAAAATCGATAACAAAACCGATAAAGGTATTGATAACAAATCGCAAGTCTCTAAAATCCCGAAACGGTTCCCAAAACTGAGTTCAGATGTGGTGAGCGAACGTGGGGTGAATTTAGGTGTAGTAGGATAAGGTGTGGTGAGTTTGTGTGTTATGAGTTGAAGTGAGGTGCGTGTATGGTAAGGTTTTAATTGTTAAAATTTTTCATAAATGATAAAGTACTTAGTTTGAGAGTATTTAGCTATCTATATATGTATATATCTGTGGTCATAAGCAGTAACCGCCTAAGTTTATAGGCAATAACTGCCTAATTTCAGGTACGCATGGAATCGGGGTTTAAAAATACGATAGAATATACATATATGTAGCTCCATTCTTTCTTAAGTCGACTTCGGCGGTTATTTGCTTGTGACCACAGATACATGTACTAAATAGCTTAGTAAGTTCTTGAATGTTAGTATGTATTTTGCATCCACAAAGGACCAGCACCTAAGTTTTTTTAAGTACCTAAATTTTGTTTACTGGAATATTTAGACATCTCCAAATACTAAGCATTTGAGTACTGCGCACCCAAACGGGTTCACTAAATACAAAAGTACTTACGTAGGTATGTCCATCACTGATATTTACAAACAACGAACGAAACAGCTGTCGTATTTAATAGCACCGCTTGCGTCTCAGTTAAGACAAGCTGACTACGGGTTTATTTCGCGACAATGTGAAATTTGCTTAACTTCATTAAGCATTCTGGCATATCAAATTTAAAAGTATGTGTGTGTGTGTACATATGTGTAAGTACAACAGGTGTGTTCTCGAAAAGATGCTTAAGTTTTCAACAAGGAAAATATTTATTTGGCAGAATGCGTGTAAATTTTATGAAGTCGTTTAAAATCTATTCTTATAAAAATCGTTGCCTATCGGTAAGTACCAGCAGCGCGTCTTATTTTACCTACTAAATTCGCTATGTTCTCATCATTCATTTACCAACACATATGTATGTATATATGTATATGTTGACTTTAATATGACAGGTATGACGTTGTTTGCTTGTCATTTCACTTTTATCACTCTCCACCAATTTCTGCCTATGCCGCTCGTACTGCATGTGAGTGTGCTTGGCAGGTGTTGAAAATTTGATTGAGCCATGGCGCACAGTTCGTACAAAAATGCCGCATCATATCATTCCCTTTGCTGCTGCCAATGCTCCCAGCCTAAAGCGTCAACAGTAGCGCTCATAAGCGCTTATGACATGTTCAATGCATCACTTGTTTTTGCTTTTACATACATCCACTCCCTCCATATATCATCCAGATACCTACATTACGCTCTTAAGCCTTCACTTTTGCGCCCCGTCTTGACACATTAAGTGCATTTTCGCATTGCTGCATGTCATACTCACATGGAGGGTACGACTTAGTAACATGAGTGAGTGTGTGTCGCCTTTAAAGTGCGTTGTCAAATTTCATATTCCACTATCTGTCTCTTTTTTGTCTCATTGCTCTTGCTCTTGCTCTTGCTCTTTCATACAAGCGACAAACATTTGTTAGCTGGATGGCCTGCCAAGTATTCACAATGCATCTATTGATGAGCTGAGTAGAGTTAAAGTGACAGTTTGCATGGGTGAATGCGATTGACAGGCCTTTTAGGTATTACAAATCGCTTAACACTTTTCGATTGATAGGCAGCAAGTCTCTCGAGGTTAGATGAACACATTTATGTATGTACATTTTTTTATGCCTTAAACTGCATCGGATGCTTTGTAGGCGTACTCTTTCATCTCTGTTCGTGCTACAGGGTTAATAGACTTCATCCGTTTGGTATTAATTGAATGGGGACAACAATGTTTAGAAAGTTTAACCCAGTCTATGTCCCGGATCTGCCTTCTATTGACTGTAGTAGAAATACGAGGGCACTTCGAATGTTGAATATTTTCTCAGATCCGAACTTAGAAGTCTTTATACCTTTATACATCGATTTCTCAGCCTAGCTATGCTACGGTTTTCGAGTGCCTAACGGGTCGATGAACGACCCATACGCGCTCCCTCGTGCGCTTTGTGAAACGAATGGTAACGAATAACGTAGAGTTCCGACAGAAAGAGAATCCGCCTTTTTGTGATCACTCACAGAAGTCAGCAGCATATATCCTAAGCAAGTTGTGTCATAAGCGGGCGTCCATCCCGTATATAGAAGTTCGCTTTTGCGTTGAGATTTAGAGTCGTCTGCATCCAATAAAGGACCTGAAAAGCCTTGAGACACAATGAAACGACGAGAAGCGGAAGGCGCTGCCTATGCTTAGTACTGCAAACTGGCAGAAGTTCATTGAGCAGAGCGGCAATTGATAGAATCTTTCTGTCTCGGCCCTCTGTTTTGGATCAATAGCAAACGATGGATGGGACAGTTCAAGCATTTTTTTGGCCATCACCAGGCCATCACCACCTTTACCAACTCCCGTCCGGGGAATGTCGTCATAGGAGTTTAATCCACACCAATTGCAGGAGAAGAGCTTCAGCTGCCAAGAAGCTCTAGCTCAATTATGGTCAGGATCTGTCGAAGGTTAAACTTCTACCTCTCCAGACTAGACCTCAAATTACCAAACGTACGTCCGGCATGTAAAGTGCCGAGTCGCACTTCGTTAGCTCATCCGCTAGCTCATTCCGTTACATGTCTTACGGCCTGGGAAACATATTAAAGTAAATGGATGAGGCTAACTCTCTCCAACAATTCTCTACTAGCTGTGACCTAACCGAGAAAGCTTGTAATGCCTGAATTGCCGAACGGTTATCTGAGGAAATGTTCAACAACGTTTTCTTGAGTGCATATGACTGACGACCTCTTTAACCTACATTCCATCTTTGATCTGTCTGTAAAGACAACCCTGCTCTCCAATCCTGCCCGAATTCAATTATAGCGGCTTGGGAAATTTGTTTCAATACCACGTAACCACGTAATCTAATTGTGCTGATGGCAGCTCGACTAAAAGTTCAGAGCCTCCGTTTAGCAGCATCCTATTGGTATTGATAGGCCATTTACAGCGCACCTCTAAATACCGCTGAATTTTTAACGAAATAATCCTAAGTCCTGCTTTGGCACCAGACCAGCGCGCTCTATATGAAGGTTTGCCTTACAATTGACTTGGCAGAAGTATAGCTACATCGACTCCATGTCCCTGGCATGCAGATATAAGTATCTTAAACATTGGTAGTACGAAAGGAATTAGGCTTATTGGTAAACAAATCATCAGAATGACCCTGATTTCTAAATTTAAGAACAAATATTACTTTTGTTTTAACGTCGAAGCTTTTTGAAGCTTCACTGGTAATATTACGCTCATGTCTCTCTATTTAAAGGCGGAAAACTTAAAATAGCAGAGAGGTATTTCTAAGGTAGCGGTCTCGAGTTTCTTGGTACTGCTACGCTCTAGCAAGCCTGTATTTAGGAAAGTGTTCAACTACTCAACGATATGCTCAGACCTTGAGCTACCCTTTGGTGATGAGACCTTCTTGTAGCCCCGGTCATTTACTGATCCCATTCTTACCATTTAAGAATAATAACCCTTTAACAATATTTTATATAATACAGTTTTGGTTACAATTAAGGATGTAGTGCTATACTTGAAGGCATATACATACATTGTATATATGTATGTACTTAGATATGTACATACCTGCATATATGCACCCATACTCACTGAGCTGACTTTTGCCAAACGCGAATGAAAGGCTAGAAATCTCAGACTACTTTTGCAAATCTCGATTCTGAAATTTTAAATTTGGTGAAAATGAAGTGGAAGTAAAAGCCAACTACCGACAAAAATGACCTTCAGGCCATTTTTGCTGGGCAGTAGAGCAGCAATTGCATAGAGGACATGCAGCAATGCGGTGTAGTTAGCAACTCTCGTATACGTTCACTCGAATTACTATTCAAAACAGCGAAAAACGAAGAAAACTGCAAAATTTAACAAAAGTTTTAAGGAGTGAAAGAAAATGAAAATGGAAATGGAAGAGTGGATTAACAATGTAATTTTGTTACAATTGCATTCCATTTATGGTATCTTCTGGCTATCTGACCAGTTAGTAAATGCATTTAAAGGGTAAGTGGAAAAAAGAAAAAGAAAATGACAAATCGACCTGACAATGCAAGAGGAAATAATTTGGTTAGTTTGTAGTAAAACGAAAAAGAGGTCAGAAGAGTCAAGTATGTAGAATTTGGCCAAGTGTGGGTGGAGCAAGACAAAAAATGCCGATGTAGTAGACGGCAAACAGCATTGGCCTAAATGTTGCGAGTGGGAAGAGAATACATTTATTTTTTTTTAAGCAGTAAAAAGGAATGTCAAAAGATTGAAATATCTTTGTTAAACGCTTTAAGATTTATATCTTTTATTTATGTACGACTTCATTTCGATAAACGGTGTGTTTACTGTTTTTGGTGTCGTTAGTTATGCTGTTTATATTTTACGATGAGCTTGGCGACTGGTGACTAATTACTAGTGACCAATGACTATATATTAATTACTACCGCTGACGAGCTACTAAAGACTAATGCCGAATGGACAGTGGCCAATGGCAAATAATTATTGACTTATGGCGATTAAGTAATGACGAATGACGAACGACTAGTAACTCAACTAGTAACTTATAACTAATAACCCTCTAGAGCAGATGATCGTCAAGGAGCAAGCCGAGGCTCCACTTTTTTCGGCAGACGAGCTGAAGTTGGCCCTGCGAATCATGAAAGCCGACAAAGCTCCATGCCTGAGGGCATATCAGCGAAGGAAATCAGGTTAGCAGCGAAAACAAGCTCTGATCTTCCGCATAACATGTAGAAGGCGAGTCTGGTGCTTAAATACAAGGGTAACGGGGACCCACCCAAAACTCTTGCGGCCACTCTGCATGCTAGACACGGCAGGCAAGATGATGGAGAGTCCGCCTAAATAAGCTTGACGTCAGCAATAGAAAAGGACAATATGGCTTCAGGAAGGGACACTCAACTATAGGAACAATTATTGAAGTAGACGAGGCGAAGGAGCCTGCCCCCTATCACGGTCAATAGTGCTGCTAGTCACACTGGACGTCAAGAATGCTTTCAACTCGGCAAGATGTGATGAAAGCCTTGGAGTGGTCATTCAAGGTGCCAACATACTTGTTGCATATGATTCGGGACAACCCCAGAGACCGTTAGCTGTTGTACGAGACAACGCAAGGTCAGAGAAAGAGACATATAACCGATGGAGCACTATTGATAGCGCTAAATCAGCTAGGTTGCTTTGTTTTTACAGGATCATAGTGTGATTAACTCAGTGAGAGGGGAGACCAGTATTTGCATGTATGTATTTATAAAAAAAATATTTATTGGTTCAAAAATGGTGGGTAGGCACTGTGGCCAATGGCAAAGTTCGTTTGCCACCTCTGCATGGTTTTAAGTCATGCAGAGTCCGCAATATGCTCCGGAAGCAGTGTCCGGAGGATGCATCAGACTAGGCCGAGCATACTTTGAACTGCCATCAAATTATAACTTAAGAAAGTTTTATTACATGGCAGTTGAGAAGTGCATGTACATAAATTTCATTAATTAAATGAAGGAAATTTTTGCACATGCAGCAGTACATAGCATGCATTTAGGCGCCTGGTGTTAGCAGTCGCGCCTAAACATAACATAGTGAAATAAATATTATCTTATAAAAGTTATAATCATTCAAAATTAAGTAACTGCTTAGCCAAAATACTTCTCTTTTTAGAAAGTTCAAAAACAAACACAAGTTATACAAACAAAACAGAATTTACGATTAATATATGTATGTATAATTTCAACAAAATTGAGAGAGATGATCGAAAGTCCTACTAAACTATCGATATTTTTGATACTATAAGAAAAAGCTATCAATGAGTATTGATAGTCTAAAAAAAAAATGAAACTATCGATAGTGCCATCGATAATTTGATAACTCTACCGTAAGGTATCCGCGGACGCGGTTCTAGTTCTTTATGGTGCTATGCAAATTGAGTTACGTGCTCGCAAGCGAAAAGAGATTTACCGAACGAGCGAGATAGGCCGAACAGCTGCCGCGGCAAGAGCACGCGAGCAATTTTACAGCAGTGGCAACAAAACTAGAATAGGAGCACGAAAGGTTGATGGACGCACGTCCTGAAAGCCAACCTTTAGACATGGTTGTGAAACGACCGCACGGGGAAGTCGATTACTACCTGACCCAATTCCTCTTCGTTCATGGTTATTTCCGGGAATATATTCATAGGATGGGTAGGTTAGACTCACCGTTCTGTCACTACTATGGAAACGTCGAAGTTAACGTGCACCATACGTTCTTCACGGAATGTTGGAAGAAAGATACGGAGGCATAACCCCGAAAAACATATTTGGGGTAATGATCTCCAGTGCAGACAAGTGGGAAGCTGTCGCGAGATACGTGAAATTCGTACTCCGCTGCTCTAGTAGCGCGCTCCTGCATCTGAAGACATGCACAATTGGGGTGCCAGATGAGGGATTCCTGCGCGGGTGGTGGGAGTATGGGTTTTAGTGGGTAGCCCAACATGCTTCCGTGGGAGTGCCACACTCGGGGAGGGAAGTATAGAGACACAATCGCCGTTCGGAGTCGGCGTAAAACTTTAGGTCCCCCCCCCCCCCCCCCC